>NC_056062.1:1818181-2121212 GCF_016772045.2 Ovis aries
TGAAAAAGAGTAAAAGAGCAATGTACAAAGTGGTTCAGTTTCTGCTCTTTTTTGGAGGACCTCTTTCTACTGCCCTGATAGAAATTATGTATTAAGAACTGTCGTTCATTTTTGTTTGTTGTTTGTTTGGTTTGGTTTGGCAGAGAACTCTTGAAGATGTAGCTTATCCAATCAGCATCCCAGGGGGCTCTGAAAGCACAGAGAAATGACACTTAGGAGAAGTAAAGCAGAGCTGATGATTAGCTGCGAGTGTTTCACAGTCCGTTACTTCAGTCAAGCATTTATTTTTAATTCTGTTTTCAATTTACCACAGGACGCCACTCCTGAGTGAGCATTAAGCGAGCATCTCAGGACACAGAGGCCCCCTTGCACACTTCACAATTTTTGTTCCACTTCATCTGCCAAGACACACTCTGCCTGGACTCCTGCACATTGAGACCCTGCCTGTGTAGAAATTGTGTCTTAGATCCTAGAACTATTCATTCCAAATGATCGGATATGATTACGCTTCTAACACTTGAGATGCACCAGAGGCCTCAACCTGAAAACAGGCTCAAGAAGGGATCATTTTAATACTTTGAGGAACAGGTTACTCATTCACAGCACAGCCCAAGAGAAGAAAGTCAAGCGAGAGGAGGAAGAGAAGCCACAAAGTACCATAAAGTTAACCAGGAAGGAAGTTAGTTTTTCTTGAAGAAAATGGTCTAATAGGTAATGTTGGTGCCATCTATGTGATAAAAATATAATTGATCAATATTAAATTCCATGTGGATTTCTCTGTCTGTATCATGTCATTTGATGCTAATCCATCTGAGACAGAAAGGCCAAACCACATGTGGGAACCGTTTAGAAGAAGGTTGTGTCCACACATATGATAAAGTCAAAGTGCTGAGCAACCCCCTCATGCCTGCATCTCCCAGAAGGCACATTGCCATCAGCCTTGCCTTTGCTGCCTCTTGACCATCTTCCCCAGACTGGCTATGTTTTACTAGAATACAGAAGCAAAAGATAAACCAACTTCAGTCCAGAAGTGGATGATGCTCTTCAGATTCAACAGAACAGCTGAAGGACAAATCTAGGGTAGCCGGCTCAGGGTCAAATCTAGTTCTGTTTCTTAGCTTCTCACCATGACTGGGTGTGTGCTCAATTGTGCCCAGCTCTTTGCACCCCTATGGACTGCAGACTGCGGGGCTCCTCTGTCCGTGGAATTTTCCAGGCAAGATTACTTGAGTTGGATGCCATTTCCTACTCCAGGGGATCTTCCCATCCAAGGGTTCAAAGCTGAGTGTCTTGCTTCTCCTATACTGGCAGATGGATTCTTTACCACTAGCACCACCTGGGAAGCCCAACAAACAACTTACATAAACTCTCTATTCCTCAGTTTTCTCACCTATGAACTGGTGATAATAGTGGCAACCTGACATGACCCTGGGGAGGGTTAGCTAAGTTCCTCCAGTTAAAGTGCTGAGCTTGGCGTAGCTGGTGGCGTGAGCTCAGTACACCTTAACTGAGCCCATATTATTAGTGAGCTCTTATTACTATTCATATTATTACTGAGCTCATATTATTACCTGTAGACACAGATCATACACGAGGGAAGAAAGGACCTCACACTGAAGTTTTGGGGAAGCAGCTATCCCTGCAGTATTTCCTGGCATGTAGGGACCAGTGTCCCATGGATGGAGGAGCCTGGTGGGCTGCCGTCTATGGGGTCACACAGAGTCAGACATGACAAGCGACTTAGCAGCAGGAGCAGGGGCCAGTGTGAGTGACTCAAGATCATCTATCAATAGATCCAGGAATAAAGGACAAAAAGGACATCTTATAAGACAAAAGTCAGAGAGAAAGGGAAACCTACTGGTATAACTTGTTTTGTGAAAAGTACGGAAGATACAGCCACAGGGGAAATGCACATCATTTCATCTGAAAAATTGGTCAGCACTTTCTAAAATGGTCATTGCTAATTCACACAAACAGAAAAAGAGAAGGGAGATTCTAAAATCTTATATTTAAGAAAAGAATATTATCATTAAGGGTAGTGGAACTGAGAGAGGTAGATTGTCCAAATCACGTGTCCCTAATGCTCTGAAATAGTGGATGGATGAAAGATCCACCCTTTTGCTTTTAATGTCCGATCAGTTTATGCACACTGAATTTACCCTTCTTATCAGTGAATTAATCAAGTTTTGCTATGTGTTCTTTTGAATGATAAAATATAAGGGGAAACTTTACATGTAATTTGGACAAATATTTACCTTATATTTGTAGTATTTGATCAGAATAATTCCTTTTAAAGTCAATGGCCCACAAAACCATGTAAGGGCCTTTGTTTCCCAGAAACCAAAGAGCCGCAGGAGGCAGACGGGCACACACCCTGATCTGCAGACTTCTAAGGAGTGTCTCCATGAACAAATCCTCCTGATGGTCAAGGCTGAGCTTACCTACCCAGCTGCCAGGCTCTGGCCACCAGTCACTCTCCTGTCTTGTCTGGTCGTATGTTCTGTCTCATCCCTAGAGAGGGGCTAATGAAGTCATGTCAACCGTCCTCTGACTCTAGAAGGAAATGGATCATTGCTCCAGGAAGTGGGAACACAGGCAAACCTGGTTTTGAATCTGGCAAACATGGGTATGTACCAATACCTGAGAAAATTAGCAGAGCCCAGGGCTTCTGGGGCCAAATTCCTGAGTGCAAATCTTTCCTGGGCTCTTCCCTTTATACCAGCTCTGTGGCCTGGCAAGTTATTTAACACTCTAGGACCTCACTTTTTCATTTATAACATGGGGTTGATAATGCCTAATGACTTTAAGGGTTGTGAGGATTAAAACAGCTAATGCAGGCAGAGTGCTTAGGTAGGTATGGACATAGTAAGTGCTCCATAAAATATTTGCTCCTTTTATAACATACAGAGAAAACAGTGAACACTATTCAGATAAAGCATCCGTTTTTGTTCTGTGACATCTAATGTTATTTTTAATGGATTGTAGTATGTAAGTAGGATTTAGAATAATAAAATATAGAGTACTTAGGTTGAGTTTAGATTTCTAAAAGTAGCACCAGCAAATATCCTACTTTTAGAGCCTATATTGAATATCTGAGGACTAAGACATTTATTCCAAAAAGGCTTCCTTTTTGCCATTTCTTAAAAGCAGAGAAATACAAGCTTCCTGGATTCTACTTTTGCCATGGAGATGAATTAGTCAGCCATCATTAGGTACCATATTTTCCAAGCCATTCTGGAGTGCATTTCAAGACAAGTGACAAGATGTAATTTCCTCCCCATTATATTTGCTAATGGTGACATCTGTTTTCATCCTTTAATTAAAATACATTGTTAATAGGCATTTAAGATTTAATGATCATCTAAATAATGTAACAGGTGTTGTAAATAACTTAAGTTCTTTTAATACCGTGAAAGGGAGATCATAAAGGGGATTGTTCACATGGTTTGGCAAATGTAGAAGCTAAAATTCCAGAGGATATTGGAAGAATTTTTAATTTATCCAAATGTATATTGACTCTATATCTCTGCCACGTGACCCAGAACCCCAACCACTATTTAATCAACTCCAGACATCTTCTACCCTCACCAGCCACTGCCTAGGAATAATCAAGTCTATTTTTGAAACTTATCATCTTATGTTATATTTAGAGGCTAAAAATGTGTCATAATCAGCTTTCATTAATCACAGTGCACACAAAGCTAAAAACAGTCTATTTTACCCTTCATAATATTGCATTATCTATGAAAAACTTTGCATAACATCAAGGTACTTTAAATTTGAACTGCATTTAGTTCAATAGAATATGGACAGGAAATCTAGCAGCCTTTGTCCCTGTAACCATCCATCAGAGTGTGAGTGAGCAAAACTCTTTGCGACCCTGTAACCATAGCCGGCCAGGCTTCTTTGTCTATGGAATTTTCAGGCAATAATAGTGGAGTGTGTTGCCTTCTCTTCTCCAGCGGATCTTCCTAACCCAGGGATAAAACCTAGGTCTCTTGCATTGCAGGCTGATTCTTCACAGTCTGAGCCACCAAGGAAGCCCTATCCATCAGATTAAGCATCATCTAATTTCAGCTCAACTATCTGATCAATACTGCAGAGAATGCTTTGCTCTACTTCACTGATGGGTAACACCTAATCTTATACCTTTTGGGGTGATTTCTCTTGAGTATTTAACTTCCTCTGATGAGCATCGAAAACTTAAAGCCTGGGTCCCTTGCTCTCTGATCCACTCAGTAACCTCTGCACAGAGTCCTATAGAACTGGAGATCAGTAAATATTTAGAGTTTATCTAAAAAGAGTTTAGATAAGTATTTAGAGTTTATCTACCTGGAATCTATACAGTGGAGTGGCCCAGGAAGTCACCTTGTCATCACACAGAGGAATCCACTCCTTTCCTTCTCTTTAAATTGTATTACTCGGAGCTCCTCTTGGGGGCAAAGCCAGGAATATAACAAAATACTGTAGCTCTGTAGATTGAAACTCGTATTTTGCCATCATCTGGGGTCTCTGAATGCTAAGTAATGTTTGTTTCTGTTGATTTCCTGCTTCTGAAAGGAGAGATGGGAAATCTGGGGAAGGCTTGACTGGGAGGGGTTTAAACTGAGTGAGGACCTGCAGGAGGTAAGTGGACATGTCCCAAAGTGAGGGTGTCAAGGAGGGTGAGCAGGCAGAGGGTGGGAAGGGAGGGGGAGCCAGGGAGTGGGTGTGGCTGATGCGGCTGGAGAGGCTTGGGCAGCAGAGCAGTGTCGGGCGGGGGCAGGTTCTGTCCATCTCCTGGGTCACTGTTAAGTTCAGTTCAGCCGTTCAGTCATGTCTGACTCTCTGTGACCCCATGGACTGCAGCACGCCAGGCCTCCTTGTCCATCACTAACTCCTGGAGTTTGCCCAAACTCATGTCCATTGAGTCGGTGATGCCATCCAACCAGCTCATCCTCCATAGTCCCCTTCTCCTCCTGCCTTCAATCTTTCCTAGCATCAGGATCTGTTCTAATAAATCAGCTCTTCACATCAGGTGGCCAAAGTATTGGAGTTTCAGCTTCAACATCAGTCCTTCCAATGAATATTCAGGACTGATTTCCTTTAGGATGGACTGGTTGGATCTCCTTGCTATCCAAGGGACTCTCAAGAGTTTTCTCCAACACCACAGTTCAAAAGCATCGATTCTTCTGTGCTCAGCTTTCTCTATAGGCCAACTCTCACATCCGTATGTGACTATTGGAAAAAACCATAGCCTTGACTAGACAGACCTTTGTCGGCAAAGTAATGTCTCTGCTTTTTAATATGCTGTCTCGGTTGGTCATAACTTTTCCCTCAAGGAGCAAGCATCTTTTAATTTTGTGGCTGAAGTCACCATCTGCAGTGATTTTGGAGCCCCCCAAAATAAAGCTTGTCACCGTTTCCCCATCTATTTGCCATGAAGTGATGGGACCAGATATCATGATCTTAGTTTTCTGAATGTTGAGTTTTAAGTCACTGTCAACAGCTGGCATTTACTCTGGGTGATGGGAAGCCCATGGAGGCACCATACAATTGGAATTAGGGTTTTACAATATCCAGGTGGTCCCTCTGCCCATAATGAGGCCTTCTGAGGATCTGACATGGAGGTCTGGACACCAGCTCAGGGGAGCAGGTGATGCTGGGCTCAGAATCTGCTTCTCCCTTTCATCCCATTCCAGGGCATATACCCTGACAAAGCTATAACTCACAAAGATATATGCTTCCCTATCTTCATTGCAGCCATATTCACAATAGCTAAGATATGGAAACAACCTACATTTTCACCAACAAATGAATGGATAAAAAAGATGTAGTTCATATATTCAATGGAATACTACTCAGCCATCAATATACGACACATTCTGCAACATGGATGGCCCTAGAGATGATCACATGAAGTGAAGTAAGTCAAATATATAGTTGATATATATAATATATATATATATATGCTGAGATTAATCTTTGCATGATGTATGATATGATATCGCTTATATGTAAAATCTTAAAAAATGATACAAATGTAGATTTTTATTTTCATGACCATAATATAGTTTCTTCTCCTTTCAAAGCTGGTTATCAGGTTTCAGTCTCTACCTCACGCTGTACAGTGTTCCTCAGCATCAATGGCAATTATTGCCAAATCACAACTGAGGAGCATTCAGCTATCTGAGTCCGAGGGACACCCAGGGAAGTTGCCTGTGAAGGAATCCCTGCCTCACCAGAAGGGGATGCAGAAATATGATGATATATTGTCTCGTGGTTAAACACACCCAAATTGATGAGATGCCCTGTTGGCATCAGGGCTGCAGGATGGCCCAACACACACCCCACGGGAAACGCTGGCAATTACTGAGGCATCAAGGCAGACCTGAGCCGATATACTGAGCCACTTTAAAATTACCAGAACTTTCATTGATTTTGTATGTTTTTTTAATATAAATTTATTTATTTTAATTGGAGGTTAATTAGGGAGAATGGCATTGAAACGTGTATAATATCATATATTTTGTATGTTTTATGAATACTGTGCAGGCAACGTGACTACATGTAATCTCACGTCTGGAAATGTCATGTTAGAACCCGCCTGCCAATGTAGGAGACATAAGAGACGCAGATTCGATCCTTGGATTGGGAAGATCCCCTGGACAAGGGCATGGCAATCCGCTCCAGTATTCTTGTCTGGAGAATCCCATGGACAGAGGAGCTGATGGACTACAGTCCACAGGGTCTCAGAGTCAGACACAATTTAGGTAACTTAGCACGCAGGCATGCAGTGCGTGTGTGTGTGTGTGTGTGTGTGTGTGTGTGTGTGTGTGTGTGTGTGTGGTCACCCTTATCTTGTGATCTAGGATAGCACCAGCCTCGGGGGTTTCATTTCAGTGACCCCCCCTTGTATGATATGTATGCGTATGACTTAGCAAATACCACCACCCAAAACCCGTGTGATGCTAAAAGCACAGATAGAGGAGGGGATGGGAAATTGGCTCAGATGCCAAGGACATGCTTCTTCAAATAATCCCTTCTATCAGCTTCTGTTTTGTTTTGGTTTTTGCTTGTTTCTTTTGTTGGTTTGGGTTTTATTTTGTTTTGTTCTGTTTTCACTTTTGCTTCTCCGAAGTCTAGGAGAAAGCTTCTAACTAATGGAGGGTCTCAGTAGACAGGTGGCGAACTAAATAAACGCCTCCCAACCCCTGATCGGACACTAGCGAATGCCTCTGGTCCATCACAGAAGGGGAGTCAAGGTCTCGGGCCTCTGCACCATGGGCTCTGGGCAGGGATACTGCCACCAGAACCTGGTTTAGAGAACACATGTTCTTGTCAATAGAAAAAAAAAACATTTTTCTCAGTAACAGGGAAATCTGCAAGATGGACAATACATGAGAAATCAGGCAATGGGCCTGGGAAGAGAGAGAGAGAAAAACCCTCCTCAGTGTGACTACAGGCAAACAGGGAGGGCATTTTTCAAATTAATTACTTGCATCTAAAGCCTGGTGAGTACAGTGTGTCTCCTGCCTAAAAATAATGTAAATGGGCTGGCTGGGAGCCCCACTCACTTGTCTCTGTGTGCACCTGCAGCTCACCTTTGCCTGGAATCTGTGTAAAATGATACTGCAAAGCCTGCCTCAGCCACACCATCCCAGATGTCTAAAGGGGTCAGATTGCAGGCCTGGTGTGTAAATACTCTTGGCTCTAACAACACATGATTTATATGTAGATTTAACAGATTGCTTTCAGAACCCAGAGGGTTCTGGCTTTTGTTTGAGTTTTGAATCACCCTCACAGTAAACACAAGAACAAGAGTTTGAGGAAGGAATCTTCTACATTCTAGAAAACTTGGCTAAGGCCAAGCCATCCTCTTCCCTTAAACTCCTGAGTGAATGAAGCCGGGAAACTGATTCATCCAAGGACCCTGGGCAGCACCTCCTGGTAAGGGCAGAACTGCCAGGTCAGAGCCAGGGTTTGAGCAGAGGCTCTGCCAGGGGCTTGTTGAGTGATGTCAACAAGTGGCAGAATCTGTCTGTCAAGTGAGAATAGCCACTGTTACCCCTCGGGCCTGTAGAGGAATGGCCATGTGTGTATCGGGTGCTAACCTGATCCTCAGGGGCCTGCAGCTCTGTCTACACTCCCCCCTTTCTCAGCAGGATTCCTGCTCCTGACTCTGTGCTACTGCAGGGGAGGGCAGCAGTAGGGATGGAAGGGCCAGTAGAGAAAGAAGACGTGGGTTTCAGGCCTGGTTTTGCCTCCGCATCCAGAGGAATTGCAGATATAGCCCTTGGCACCTCTGACCCAGGCTTCTTTACCTCCATAGAAGGGATAAACTCAGACCACTTAGAGTTACCCGTCATTACTCTGTACATTCAGCAAATATTGCATATCTCCTATATGCTGGATGCTGTAAGAGATACTGGCGAACTCAACACAAACATAACTGCCTCTCTATTCAGGGGAAACCTGCATTTAACTAAGGGAGGTGGGAGTGAAAACACAGTAAGAAAAGGACCTAGGGCAGGGTTCTGTCAAGCAGCAGTGTGGGCTCTGATGATGAATACAAGAGGGTAAAGAACACAGTCTCAGGTGGGACGGGGCATGGTCCCACAGATGGGGTGGTCAGGGTCCCAGAGAAGGGGTGGAAGGCTCTGGGAGGAGGGGCGGAGTCTGGCAGGGACTGGAGACAAGGTCACCATCGGAAGAGGCCAGAGCACTTCTGGAGTCATCGAGAGCTTTCTGTTTGCTCCTGAACGAGGTCAAAGGCCACTGAAGGGCTGAGTGACAAGTTGATATCATGAAGCTGAGGACTGCAAGGGTTCCTCAGTTTATTGTATGGAGAACATGCCCACGGAAGGGCATTCAGCAGAGAGGCAAGCTGCGTGGTCTTTTGATGGGGTGCTTGTCAGGAGGATGGTAAAGTTACACTGAGTGTCTTTTAAAGCCATCACTCCAACATAAGCATGTATCTTAGCAAGTTCCAGGGGCTTGCTCCATCTTTAAGGTTTTACTTGCCCGGTGTATGCGTGCATGCGTGTTAAGCCACTTCAGTCATGTCTGACTCCTAGGGACTCCATGGACTGTACCCCGCCAGGTTCCTCTGTCCATGGAATTCTACAGGAAAGCACACTGAAGGGGGTTTCCATGCCCTCCTCCAGGGGAACTTCCTGACCCAGGGGTCAAAGCCTCACTTGCTGCAGCTCCTGCATTGCAGGTGGATTCTTTACCCCTGAGCCACCAGGGATACCCACTTGCTCTGTAACAAAAAGCAAATTCCTTAACCTCCTCCACGTTCAGTGCTAGGGACATGATGTGCGTGCCCTCCCCCTGCAATGCATAAGGTGAAGCCTTACCTCCTACGAGATGGTGTTTGGAGTGGGGCCTTCGGGAGCTGGTGGGGTGAGGGTGAAGTCGTGAGGTTGGGGCTTTTGATGAGATTAGTGTCCCCACAAGAAGGAGAAGAGGCTGGGGCTGGGGACCTTCCACCACATGAAGACACAGTGATAAGGCAGCTGTCTGCAGCCCAGAGAAAGACCCTTCGGGGAACCAGTTCCACCAGCACCATTATCTCAGACACCCAGCCTCCAGAACTGGGAGGCCTGACCTCTTGTCACGTAACCCAGTCTACAGCATTCTGCTGTGCAGCCTGGGCTGACCAAGACAGTGAATGCCCTCACCTCTCAGTGGGACGACAGCCTGGTCCACTCCATGGGGCTGTTGTGGGGCCTGGAGGGGGGAAGCTGAGCAAAGTCAAGGTCTGGCCCATGTTAGCTTGCTTAGTCCACATCACCAACTGTTAATGCAATTTAAAACTTCCTCAAGTCATTATCATTAATATAAGGATCAATTCCTAGGAACAAATGCTGTGAAAATTCTTAGTTTGCTGGAGAATATTTAACATGACACGAAATGTAGGTCACATATAATCACACCTGAAAAAACAGGTCACACATTCACAAGAAACTCATTGCAAAAATTTATCTGCAGTTACAACTTTGAGCATAAGCAAAATTAACTTTAACTTTTCCAATCATTGTTGTTTTCCTCATTAAAAAAGCTTTAATTTTTTTCTTATTCATGTGGATATTTTAAAAGACTAGTGTAAAAATAGCCTTTAACCTATAACCCTGAAAAAATTCTTATTAATTAAAAAAAAACTTATTCAGTGTAATTGTAGAGGTATAGATTTAAAATTTCTTCAAACCTGTGCTATTTAGACATCCGAGGAGAGAATTTCTAAGGCGTTTATAGATCTAGAGCTTGTGAACACGCTTTTTTGTTTTATTCTTCTATTATTACTTAAGCAGAATAATAACTTTTTTTTTTTTAGAATAATAACTTTTAACTTCATTAAACAAGAGGTGCCAGGATGAAATTCCTTAACCATTACAGTCCATATAGGCCTGAAAAATGAAATTCACCTTCACCAGAACATGGCATAAGGAAGCATCCCATGTTCCAAAGGATAGTCTGAGTTTTCTCTCAGAATTATTTCTGAGCCGGTGGACTACACTGTTTGAAAGGATCCCCTCTCCTATACATACAGACTCCTCCTTTTGAAGAACACAGAGAGGGGTTGATTCCAACTGCACAGATCCAGGAAGCATCAAACCTGGTGTCTGCAGTATCAGTGACTGGTAGCTGCTTATGTTACTTAGGTCCAGAAGTCAGCTTATTCTCTTGAGAAGTGCTGGCTGGTGACATCCAGTAGCTGTGGAAACCGCAGAAACTATATACATACTATCATTACCCCAACGCACTCATCTTGGAAATGTTGGCCTGCTAGCAGACACCACGTTTCACTCCGACAATGATTTTTAACAATCATTTTGGCTTTGCTTTTGCCTCATATTCAAACAAAAGATACATTAATGAAATAAAAGTAACTATGAATACCAGCTATGTCATGCATTGGCGTTAGGGGTAAAGAACCCACCTGCCAATGAGAAGACATAAGGAATGCAGATTTGATCCCTGGGTTAAGAAGATACTTTGGAAGAGGGCATGGCAACCCACTCCAATATCCTTGCCTGGGGAATCGCATGGACAGAGAAACCTGGTGGTCACAGTCCACAGGGTCGCAGACTCAGACATGACTAAGGTGACTTAGCACGACACACCAGCTATATTATGCAATCCATTTATGTGAATGAATGTGGTTTTGTAGGAGATTTCCCCCCCTGAATCATTTTAGCAAACCTGGCTGAGGTCTTGCCTCTCTCTTTCAAGGCAACCTAAGTGCATGCGAGAGTGGGTCAGAGGAAGCACCCGCTCTTTCACAGCCAAGTAAAGGATTTGGGGTTCTGAACCATTTCGGGGTTACAGACTTCATTGTCAATCTACAGATCCTTCCCCACACTGATGCTTCAAAGCATAGATCATAAAATAGGTAGGGTGATCAAGGAAACCAATTATGTTGGAAAAGTTATCCAGGTATTAAAAGAACACATTTAAAATGTAGCAATATGTATGATCATGTTAATGTCTTGGACACATGAAAGGAGAACACTTTTTAAAAATACACAATAAAATATAATATGCTGATGCTTATTTTATGCCTCAAAGCCACTGCCTAGAAGGCGACATTCACAGACTCAAGAGTTAACAGATGAGGAGGCCAGGAGCCAGGGGAAAAGTGATTTACAGAGAGAGAGGCAGAACCTCCCCAGTCCAACAGCGGATAGACCTTTGGTTCTGCAGGGAAACCAGGGAAGCTATTCCCTTTGGAAAGCCATTTGACCTGGACCTCAGAGTTAACTCACTTCCTTTTGTGAAATCTAATATGGCCTTTTCAATAATGAGAAGAAATCTGATGCTCAACATTAAATTCCATGTGAAAAAAATGAAATAAGTGTACTCTTTGGTTCTAGATATCAAAATCCATCATTTGGTATGAGAAGTATTTTTATCTCTACTGAATTTTTGGCTTGTCTTCTGAATTCATCTCAATGGAAAATTCAAGTTACATTCAGTGTTTTTCTCTTTTTCTCTCAATGCATCTCAGTTTTAACCTTCAAATATTTGTTCTGATTTCACTGAGATAAGTGTTTAGCTCTGACAAGCATATGATTTGCATTATTTGTTGCTTCCACCCAACAAGAGACGTGTACAGTGACAAGAGCTGAGACACAAAGGATGAAACTTCCAGTTTAAATCTTGCAGGTGCTAAAAAACAAAACCAAAATCACAATGGAACGGACGACAAAAATGCAAATGCTCCTCAAGGAAGAAGCAGAGATTTTAAGAGACACTCTAAGCATTTTACAGATGGAGCTCTAAATAGTCTTCTGAAAGCCCCCAGAAGATGTTTCTCACATTGATTTTGTCCTCTCGGTGTTTGCAAAACAATAAATAGTGTCTTATGTTACTTGAGGGACCAGGGAAAAACAAAAATTAAGTTTAGATTACACCGTGGTCATGAGGGTTCTTCCTGCTTTGTCCACGGACCCATCTCCAAGAGCCAGTACAACACTGGGGTTCAATATGGGTTTGTTCAGTGCATGTTGGCGAGTTTTTTAAGCTGGAGGAAGCTTGTTCAAGAAATTTCCAGTAACTCATCCAGTGGCTGAATCACCTAGGAATGAAGCTATTGTAGAGAGTCATCAGCATTGGTTTTCCTCTTCCTGGGCTAGAAGTTTCCAGAGGACAAGAATCTTTACTGTACTCATCTTGGTAACCTCTTGTATTGCATTGTGGTTTCCTGTAATGGGTGCCCCTTCAGTGTGGAATGAATCATTGCTCCAAGAAGACTTTTTTCTCCCCCACCATCCACATCTCCTACCCTACCCCTCCTTGACTGATATTTGCTCATACCGCTCTTATCACCTACAGCCTCTGTGTTCTTATTACCACCCACCCAAATTAAAACCAATCTTCAAAGCTCGTTCCGAGCTCATCCCCTTCCTGAAATGTTCACTGACCCCATGCTCTTTGAATGATCATGGAATTTCAGTCTACACATCACTTATCCTGATGTTTAATGCATTTATCTCTTATTTGCAAAGGTCTTTCTTTTGTCCCCCTTTGAACCCACATCATGGATTCCCTGCATCTCATTCTCAATTATAAACTTTGCAAACAGTCAGTGCACAAGGAATATCAAAATGCATTCATGGCAATTACTCTCTGGGACACTCACTTTCAAGAGAGATCTTACATGTCATTTAATCTAGATTTCCTTCTGATCTTCTGATCCCATTAACAATGTCGTGACTCAGAGTTCTCTGTCCACACCTTCCAGAGAGGAAAAGGAATTACCTTCTGAAGCATAAAAATCCCATATTTGAACAATAATTCAAATGAGTATTTATTTATACTGAGCCTCCTCTCTGCTCCTCCATCACTGACTTTATACCCTTGGCTCACATAGAATAAACCTAATCCTTTTCCCACAAGACATTCATCTGAATATTTGAAGAGTGTTATCTATCATGTCCCCCCAGAGCCTCCTTTGACAGACTTCATTATAGAGGTACACGTGTAGAAATCAGTTACTTCAATGCTTTTCCCCCAGTTGACTAAAGGCTCTTTATGATTTATACCATTGTACCATTCATAATCAGAGATCAATAGTTGCTCATGAATAAAATTGTATTTAAAATTATTTATATGCTTTTCCATTTTACTTCTGTTAAGTGGTAAATTTCAACATATCTTATAAAACAGCCATGTTAATGAATCTTTCCACACTATGTTATTCACCATTATATCCTTAGTACCTAGAGGTAGCTCAGACGGTAAAGTGTCTGCCTGCAATGCAGGAGACCCAGCTTCAATCCCTGGGTCGGAAAGATCCTCTGGAGAAAGAAATGGCAACCCACTCCCGTATTCTTGCCTGGAAAATCTCATGGATGGAGCCTGGTAGGCTATACCACAAGGGGCCGCAAAGAGTCGGACACTACTGAGCGACTTCACTTCACTTCACCTAGAACCTTGCCTGACACATAGTGGGTATTCAAATACGTGAACTGAATAAGTGTAAATAAATATGCCAAGGGAGAAAATGGAAAGTTATGATAAACAGAAGGAACATGTCAAATTAAAACTTGTACTGAAACTAGAAAATAGAATCAAGGAGCAGCACACATTTTCCAAAGGGCCGACAATCCATGCAGTTACTCTCAGCTCCACATCTGGGTACTCCCCGACTCCCACATGATGCCCCAACACACACACAAATGAAACCCAATCAAACCAACCAGGGGTCAAAACACAAAAGCAAGACCACTTGGATGGCTGCACTCCTAGTCTAAGACAAACGACTCAATCCTTGGCCTCAGTTTGGTGGTGAAAAACGGAAAGCATGTCACTGGCCTTCTGCTCAGAGACACTGTGAGAAGAAGGAGAAAGCTGTTTCTCCTTGGAGCATCAGGAAGAATGAAGGTTTAGGGCAGCAAACACAGGGTGCAGTCAGGGGGCAGGGGCTTGGGAGATGAGGACTGCTTTGCATATGCAAAAGAAACAGAAAGAGTTGCCTCCTTTCGAAAAACCCCCAAACTAGCCTAGTGTTCATTTCACCTTTGCCACAACACGAACGTGCAGAAAGCCCGCTCCGGTTTTCTTGCCCTTGAAATCGCACGGACAGAGGAGCCTGGTGGGCCACAGTCCATGGTGTTGCAAAGACTCACACACGACTGAGCACACACACACACAATATGCAGAAATTGTTTCCTCAATTCTAATCTGACTTTTTTTTTTTTTTTTCAGAAGCACTTTTTAGTTTGTCCTCTGAGCTCAACAAATCACCAGAGACTTCCATCAGAGAACCGGGCCAGTGAGCTCTGGGTTGGGAGTCGCCTCCCATATCTACACTGTCTTCAGGCAGAGGAAGCGGCTGCTGGCTCAGAGATCCCCCGCTAAAGGCAGCCCTAAGTGCAGCATTTCTGGGTGCCCTGCGTCTCCCACTGGTCAGATCAGCAGCAGGGAGAGCTAGGTGTAGCCTCCTGTTTCTCCCTCAGCTTGGCACAGTCTGAATCCCGGGTTTCACAGCCACAGGCCAGTTTCATCTTGAGCGTCACAACCCCTGTTAACCTCCGTGATGGGTAAACCACTGCATCTCCCCAGACACATCTCCATCGTGTCACCTGGACCACACTCTGTCTTCAGCTCTTGCCTGTGCTCTTCCTCTGCTTGCTTCTGTTCTGTTCCCCTCCGCACAGCCCTCAACGCCTGGAACTTTCTAAGATCGTCACTGGTTTGCCTCCGCTGCTTCCTCGTTGATGAGGCTGTCGCACAGCCATCACCTCTTTTCCATGTTTCCGTCCCTTCCCACTGTCCCCTCTGCCAGGTCCTCTGCCATCTGCATGCTCGCCCACATCTGTCTCCTGCCTCTGAGGACAGTTTAGCAGGCCCACAACCAGTGACTGACAGTACAGGAATGGTTGGATCTAGTGTGAAGCATGGTGGATTTTTGCGAGAAAAAACTGTTCCTAATTGGCTCATGTAACAACTACCTTTAGTGTATAGAATGAAAATTAGTTAAAAAAAAAAAATTTAAAGCCTACACACAATGGTCAAAAGAGAAAGAGCTGATGCTGGTTTCTTGGCAGTCATCTGGGAGGCAGACACAGCATCATACAATAACGTTGGATGTTAGAACATGTCTAATTCTAGAAAGTTTGGTTGTTGTTATTGTTGAGTCACTGAGTCGTATCTGATTCTCTGCGACCCCATGGACTGCAGCACACCAGGCCTTCCTGTCCTTCACCGACTCCTGGAGCTTGCTCAAACTCATGTCCATTGACTCAGTGATGCCATCCAACAATCTCATCCTCTTTGGTCCCGTCTCTGCCTGCAATCTTTCCCAGCATCAGGGTCTTTTCCAATGAATCAGTTCTTCACATCAGGTGGCCAAAGTATTGGAGTTTCAGCTTCCGCATCAGCCCTTCTGACGAATACTCATGTTGATTTCCTTTAGGATTGACTGGTTTGATCTCCTTGCAGTCCAAGGGACTCTTAAGAGTCTTCTCCAGCACCACCAGTTTGAAAGCATCAATTCTTTGGCACTCAACCTTCTTTATGGTCCAACTCTCATATCTGTACCTGACTACTGGAAAGACCATAGCTTTGACTATTCATTTGGTACCATGGATCAAACATGTTCCTGGTCTTCTGGAATGGGTTATCTTCTCCCAGGCATGAGCAGTCTGCGGTAAACAAAGAGGAGGCACTGGCCCAACAGTGACATTAACCAAGTCAGCTTTGCTATCAACAGAGTGGTAGCCCTTCATTTAAACCACCTTTTACTGCATGATCCCTGGACACAGAGTTATGAGTTTGGACCAACTCTGAACATCTAATGATTGTGTCATTCTGGGCCAGTTAAGCACATAACCCTCAGTTACTCCATCCATGAAATAAAAACACTGACCTCACAGATTCCATGAGGAAAATATAAGTAAATTCAATTAAAAGTGCATAATACACTTCAATGGCAAATAGAACATGTTCTGACTTTGTGATGTGTCTTAGCAGAAAGAGAGTTAAGAACTAACATTCAGGAGGATTCAGTATGCTTCAGACTATGTATGCTTTCTATTAATAATTTTTTGACAAATCTGTATATATAACCTACCATATACCTACCATATACCAGGTCTGCTGTGGACACTGGAACTACCGCATTGAATAAGGCAAGTTGCTGTACTCAAGGGGCTTACATCCTGAGTGAGGAGAACACATAAATGGAGAAAAATATCCAGCAGAATGGAGAAAAATGTAACAAGTGACATGATTGTTGAGGAAGAGGTTAGGGAGTGACCAGGAATGTAGGAGGGATATTTTAGATAAATTATGCTAAAAATGCTTGACCCAGCCTCTTCATGAAAAAATGGATTTGAACAGAGATTAAATAAAGTGAGGAAGCAAATGATGCAAATATCTGTGGGAGAATATTCTAGATGGAGGGAACGCCAAGTTCAGAGGCACCAGGGCAGGAATGAGCTTGATGTACCTAAGACTCAGCAAGAAGGCCAGTGGGGCGGTGCCAGCAGGAGCAAGGAGGGTGGAGATGGATGTGTTTCCACATCCCCTGGGGTCCCACCATCCCTGATAAATTGCATAGATTTTATTTCAGGTGGGATGGAAACAGACCAGAATATTTTAAGCAGAGAGGAGACATGTTCTATTTAAGAGATGTACAGAATCTCTCTGGCTGCTTTTGGGGACAGGATGATGACTTGTGATTAGCCAAAGGATATGAGCAAGGCCGTTACTGAAAATGGCCAGATTTGGGCTGATTTTGAAGATAGAGCTCTTCAAGGAATGATTGGAAAAGACAATTCAAGGGTGAGTCCTAAATGACCTGAGGAATTGGGTCAATTACAGAGACTGGAAAGTCAGGGAAGGAGCTTATTTGAGGGAGAGACTTTCCTGCCTGAGTCATGTCAAGCTTGGCATGTCTACTAGGTACCTGAGCAAAGATGCTGCCTAAGTAATTACATATTGCTCAGGAAAATGTTTAGGCTACAGACACAAATCTACAGTCTTGTTTAATGCTCACATGGTTCTAAGACATGAGAACTGTTATTACCTCATTTTTATAGAAGAGAAAACACACTTGGATAAACAGCCCAATTTGCTTCTGAGCACAGAGAAAGATTACAATTTAAAACAAAAGGGAAGAAGGATCTAAACGGTTTACAAGTCGCTGGGCTCACATCTGGGTTGGTTGAGGGGATAAATCTAAGTACAGTTAATAGAAAAACAAATCTGACAAGATAGATATACAATACAAACTTGGTTACTGGCTGAGATTCAAGTTCAGCATTAATTATGATACTGAATGACCTCAAAAAGAAGGCTCCAGGTGTATAGTCAGTGAAATGCAAGGACATATTCCATTAAGTCACAGATACAGAATAGGCCCAGTCCGCCAAGGATGTACCTGGAAAGCAATGAATAAAACTAGAAAAGCCAAATATTTTTCTCTTGGCTCACTGTAGATTTAAAAAGAGAACACTGAAATCTATAAATACGTAAGAAGATAATGATGAATCATTTATTACACTTGCATGTCTCTAAACTGCACTAAATATCTCAAGAAAGGAGTTGTCCAAGCCCTCAGCGTGATTGGAATTCCTCCATGGTCTTTATGTGCCTTTAAAGAAGCACCTCTGAGAATGAGTTGAACCAAAGAGAAAATTCACTTCTTCCTATGCATAAAGCTAATGAATTCCCAGCACAATATATATCCAGCTGCATTGCTGGGATCCAGCATTCCTTTTCCTTAGCTTCTAATTCTGTTGCTTCTCTCTGGACATTGTTTCAGATTCACCTTCAGTGAGTGATTATTTAGCAACTACACTAACTATAGCATGTTTGGTTAAGAGCACGGTTTCCAGACAGCCTGGATTTGAATCTTGGTTCAACCACTAACCAAGTATGTGCTCAAGGGCAAGTCCTATTACCTTTCTGTGCCTCACAGACACTCGCACCGGTCTAATAGAGATAATAATTGAGCCTCATCAGAGGGTTATTCTGAAGATTAAATGAGATGCCATAGGCATCTGGCATAGAGTAAGGAATCGATCCAGGTTTGCCATTACTGCTGTTGTTATAATTGGTACTATTATTTTCACAGGTCCCTTGAATGTCATGTGTCCCTTATCTACTTTTCTCTCCAGGAGAGGAAGAAACCATTAACAAAAGATAAACTCTTCAAAAAAGAAAAATTACCAACAGCAGTCACTCTTTCAAGCTTTAACATTTAAAAGAGTTTATTTTGTAGAAATCTTTTGCAATTTCCATTAGTAAAATTAGGTACTTACGCTTTCAGATATGCCTATTAGAGAGCTCAAGCCAGTATTACGGTCCAATATAACATTATACCTTTGGCCAGTTTTCAGTAATCCTCGGTATAGAGAAGAGGTGAGCCTTGGCAAGAGTGTGGTACCCATTAGGTGCCACGGTCAGGCTTGGGTTTGAGGTAAGATCTGTTCATCCTCAAAGGGTTCTCTTTCTCCTTCATTTTAATTCACAGAAGAGTTTCCTGGACCTTTTCACTAAATTGTATCTCTAATCACAGCAGATGAATAACTGATTGTTATTGTTCTATCACTAAGTCACGTCAGACTCTCTGCAACTGCATGGACTCTAGCACATCAGGCTTGAATAATCGATTACAGCAGCATCATTCATTTGAACAATACAGACACTTTAACCAGACTTCAAATCAATACCTTCACACCATCCATCATACACTGAGCATCAATAACACTGATAAAGCTTGTAAAGAGGTGATTTTGCTATAGGATGATACACACCAAGCCCATGTTACAGCAAACACACATATCCAAAGGCAGACAACCTATACAAACAGCACCATAATACAGGTGGTGATCGTCCAAACCCTATTCCCAACTCAAATCCATCATTTTAGCTTTCTTCCAAACAGAACCTCACACCTGTATTTATATAAGTGATTCCTAGGTGGTCTTTCAGAGTCCAGCCCATGCCAAATACCTTAAATCCACTCACAGCTGCTGAAAATAAAGTTTTTAAAGCATCACCATGGTGGCGCTAGTGATAAAGAACCCGCCTGCCAATGCAGGAGGCGTAAGAGACCTGGGTTCGATCCCTGGGTCGGGAAGATCCCCTGAAGGAAGAAATGGCAACCCACTCTCTAGTGTTCTTGCCTGGAGACTCCCATGGCAGAGGACCCTGGCGGGCTACAGTCCATAGGGTCACAAAGAGTTGGACACGACTGCAGTGACTTAGCACACACACAAGTGTCATTTTAAAAGATATAAGAAAACTGAAGTCTGGCTGTTTTTACTTGTCAGATAAAGCCCGGTGAGGTTAAATCAGTTGAACAAGGTGACATGCCTAGCTCTTATGTCTCAGGTTGCATTCAAAGCTTCCTATCAAGTAGGCTCTGAGCCCATCTTCCCTCCATGTACATAAACCTCTTCCTTTTTTTCTTCTCCCCTTTCTTCTTTTCTTTCTCTCTGGGAGGCTTTCTTCTCTTATAGGATCCTGTCTTAGTGATGAGAGCATTTAACCCTGAACTTGACTGTGACACTTGCCATCACAGGGAAATGCAGGACCTTGAGAGAACAAGCAAGCAAAAGGGACCCTAAAGGAAGTGGAGTGGGATCATTTGGAAGGAAATGCCAGGTGGACGTTTGCTTAGTAGATGAATAGAAACACAAAACAAAAGCAAACAAAAAATTAGATTTTATCTTTAGAATTGACGTTGGATGGAATTAAGAATTCAGGTCAGTTGGGAGAGGGTAAATGCTTTCTGCTTGTGAGAAGGACATGACTCGTGGGGGCAGAGTGTTATGGGCTGAACTGTGTCCATTCAGAAATTCATGTACTGAAGTCCTAGGTTGTGGTACCTCTGAATGTGACCCTTTGGGTGATTGAGTCTTTATAGGGACAATTAAGTTAAATCACAGCCATGAGGGGGAGCCCTGACCAAGTGTGACTGTTGTCCCTGCAGAAAGAGCAGATGTGGACTCAGACAAGTACGAGGGAAGAGGGAAGAGGACCGAGCCCTGGAGGAGGGCTGAGATACAGTCTTTGCTCAGTCCTTGGAAGGAACCAAGTCTGCCAGCTCTTTGATCCATGACTGGGATCCAGGTTCCGTAACTGAGAAGATGCATTCTGTTATTTAAGCCACTCCACCTGTGGGACCTAGAAAACTGAAACCGATCTTAACTTTTATAGATAAAGCAGATACCAACTAATAGCTGGAGGAGCTTTGAGAACCAGGCAGAGGCTAAATCATCCAAAGCCCAGGATGCAGTGTGGACTCCCCCTGCAGCACAGGCGAGTCTCCGCCTGGAGCAGGTACCACGGGGGTACAAGGCCCCTCCTCCCGTCTGCTGCACGCAGGCCACCGCCGTGACCGGTGTGATGGGCTTTGCTGTTTCCTGGTCAGTTTCTCACCAGTGGACAGCACTGCTTGTGTTACCTGCTCTGGGTAACGTTGACTCCTGGTTTTTACCTGCTTCCTGTGACTTTGGGACAGGACGTTTCATACGGTCCCATGGACTGAGGGTGCCCCTCCCATACCACCCTCCACCCCCCCAACACACACACTGCTTCAGCGCAGCCACAGTTCCCAGCTCTGAGCGCCTCATCCTTTGCCTGTGGGCTTTCTCTGCCCAAGAGAGAAGCGCTGACCACCGCCTGCCCCTGACCCATGGGGCCTTGTATTCATGACCCCTGCTCCCTTCTTCCATTTAGGGAGGAACCTGAGGCCTCTGTTCTCACAGCTGTTGACAGAAGCTGTTGCTTCTTTACTAGAATTAACGTTGCCCTTTGACTTTCTTCTCCTACTTCTAATGAGTTGAGGTGTGTCCCCCAAGAAGACGTGTAGAGTTCTGACCCCAGTCCCTCAGGAAGAGGGCCTGATTTGGAAATAAGGCCTTTACGGAGTAACCCAGTTAAGAATGAGCTTATTATCTTGGGCCCCCATCCAATAGGACACATGCAAAGAGGGGATATGGCCAGGGAGACGGACCTATAGGGACGGAAGACGGAGGGTAGGGAAAACACTCGCAAGGACAGCGAGGCGACTGGAGGCAGAGAAAGAGATGGTAAGAGTTCTCTCCCAGCACCGCCAAAGGGAGCCAGGCCTGCCGGCAGCCCTCAGAGCCATCAGATAACACATTTCTGCTGCTCTAAGCCACCTGGTCGTCAGTGCTGTGTGAAGGCTGCCCTGGGAAAGAAGCACACCTCTGTACCCACATCCACGCCTCCCACCCACTGACTCCTCCCTACCCCTAGGCAAGTGTTTGTACTTGAATTTTTATCTTAGAGTCTGCTTAACTTCCCTGATTAGATTGTCAGATACTTCAGAAAAAATACTGAACATTCTAACTCTTCTGATTACTAGCAAAATACTCTCCATAGTGTCAAAGTTTAATAAAGGTGTTTTTTTTTTTTAAAGCACTATATGTTTAATCTGTATTCTTTGTACTTCCACTGTAATAAAGGTTTGAAAAGGATGAAACAACTTAAGTGTCTACAGATAAATGGAGTAGAAGCATTTTCCTTTTAACATTTTAAATCTGTTACAAATCATTCTAGAAAAGGTTTGCAACACAATAACGGGTTTATTTTTCCCCAGAGGGAAAATTACACTTTTTTTAAAATTAAAAAAAGTGTTTATATGTATATAATCAGTCACTAAGTGGTGTCTGACTCTTTGCTACCCCATGGACTGCAGAACTGCCAGTCTCCATTCTCTACAGGAGTTTTCTCAAACTAATGACCACTGAGTCGATGATGCCATCTTGTCCTCTGTTATCCCCTTCTCCTCCGGCCTTCAATCTTCCCCACCATCAGGGTCTTTTCCAATGAATCGGTTCTTCACATCACATGGCCAAAATATTAGAGCTTCAGCTTCAGCATCAGTCCTTCCAGTGAATACTGAGTGTTAATTTCCTTTAGAATGACTGACTTGATTGTCTTGTAGGCCAAAGGACTCTCGTCTTCTCCAGCACCACACTTTGAAAGCATCAATAATTCGATCCTCAGTCTTATTTATGGCCCAACTCTCACATCCATACATGACTTTGAAACCATAACTTTGACTAAAGGGAACTTCGTCAGCAAAGTGAAGTGATATATATACATATATATATATATACACACACACATATATATATAAACACATATATATTTTATATATATATAAAACAACATGGATGAGTTTTGAGGACATTATGTTAAGTGTAATAAGTCAGAGAACAACAAATACTGTATGATCACACTTAACTGTGGAATCTTAAAGAACAAACCCATAGATACAGAAATCAGATTATCAGATTGGCATTTGCCACAGGCAAGGAGTGGAGGCATAGGCAAAATAAAAAGATCAATATAAAGAACAGAAAGAAAGAGCAAAAGAGAAGAAAGTAGGAGAGGAGGAAAGGGGGAAGGAGGGAGGAAGCTATAAAGTAAAAGAGCTCTTAGGACAGAAGTGGTTTGGTGCATGTAAACAGATAAACGGAGAAATAAATAACTGGAGCTACTATTTGGAAAAGGCTGGATCATAGTCACTTTATAAGGACAAGACTGTCATACTTTGTCATCACATTACTTATTTCCCTTTAATAAAATGAAGGAAAAAACAAAAAACTAAGCCCTTGATAAAAAATAACTGGGCATTTTTGGAGCCTTAGATGTTGCATAAACTTCAATGCCATTCATCCTAAGCGACTCCTCCACTGCAGTGGTCCACTGAGAGGCTTATAGGGCCACCAGAAACTATTTGCTTTTTCACTCTGATTCAAGGTCAAGCACAAGTCTCCCCTATAGCTCTGCTGATAGGGATATGCTGAATAATTATATTTATGCACACTGTGACGGCTATATTTATGAAAATGCAATTGTTTTCTGTCTTTGAAAGCAGTGAAAATTTCCCTCTAGGGAAAAATAAAAATGTTATTATGTTGCAAATCTTTTCTAGAATGATTTGTAACAGATTTAAAATGTTAAAAGGAAAATGCTTCTACTTGAAGTTTATGAAGGTACATGCCTGGCAGGGCATCTCTTCACTTTGCTCTGAGATGCTGAGCTGGGCTTGGGGGATCCTGGTGGCCGAGGCTGGTCTCCATACCCCCTGCTATCTGCCACTGCACTCTCCTCAGCACAAGGAGGGCAGTAGGGGGCAAGGCCCAGGTCTCAGCTGTGGGAAGAAGAGAAGCAAGTAAGAAGATCGGAAGGCAGGGAGCTGGGAAAACTGGCTGCTAAGTGAGTTATAACAATGGAATGAGTCTATTAATGGGAGCCAAAGAAGCTGTCAACCCACACTCATATGTAACAGATGTATGATGTATGTTACATATGTAACACATGTGTTATATATGTCACATATGTAACACATATGTCAATATAAGCACACCTTTCCAAGTTAGTAACAAGGAGCAATGACTACCCTAATAAACTGTGTAACCGAAAGAAATATTATTTTGTTTTAAAGGACTTCCATGAGCTACAAATTCCCAGCCAAACTTCAAACATAACATTGAATCCCACTAATCTAAAATTTAGCACCATGTTATAGTTTAGTAGTAGTAACAGTTTTTCTTATAGTTTGGACATGATACTATTATACTGTCAAGAAAGATATACCACTGGTATTTCATAATTAGTCCTGAATTATTTTCATAGGGGAGAGCTACAAAGAACCAAAATACATCATGGAAATAACTGGAAAGAAAAGATTAAACAAGAAGGTCAAATACTTGATTACACAAAAGCTCTAGAGTTTAAATGATTCACATATGTCACAAAAATTAGTATTTTAATTACACACATCTGTCATCTACCTAATGAGAACACAAGCATAAATATCAACATCTGTGTCTCACAGGATATTAGTTACACAGAGGATATTGGAACAAAGAAAACAATTTTCTCATTCAACAAATAACTACTGAGTCTCAAATAAGTATAAGGAGTTGTGCCAAATATCCATGGAATTCAAACTGAACAAGATTTAGACCCTGCTTAACAGTCAAGATAAGACTTGATTGAATGTAATTTCAACATAATGTTCAGGAATTTGAGAGTTGGACAAATCTGTGGTATGAGTGTAGACCCATCTCAGCTGATCAGGGAAGAACAATCTGAGACAAACTTTTAACTGGATATAAACAATTGGTCCGGTATTCATACACGAATACAGATGAGAAGAAATGTAAGGCAGAAGAAAAGCATCTGAAAAGTGAAGGTGGATAAAAATAAAAGGTGGGATCTGGTATCAACCAGCCTCACTTGACCAAAACAATGGTACTGAGTGCCAAGCATCAGAATATTATACCGCAGTCCATAGATGGAGCCAAGGAGAGGTCCTAGTGGGGTGTGGCATATTTACCGTGAGGCACCAGAGGTCTAATCTAGAGGCAGAGTGTAGGCTGCACTGGAATGTGGGTGTCTAGATCAGGGCTTGCAAACTCAGGTGCATATCAGGCCTGGGGGGCCTTGTTCCAGCAGTCTCCGGGGACCATGTTGTTCTAGCCGGTAGGAAACTCAGCAGGTCCGGTTCTGCCAGATACCTGGTTCCTTCAGAACAACTAGAAACCCAGAGTTTGATGTGAGCCTTTCTAATTCCTGGATGTCACATAATTCCAAAGGAACTTTCTACTGACTGATGGATGGATTGATTGACTGTTGGATGAAAGTGGAATTCGATCTCTGTGCTGACAGCTTTCAATGGGTCCACAAGTAACTAGGATGCTAGCGTGATCTTGGCATGAATTGATAAGGCCTCAAATGGGACAGTGACAGCATTATCACATGTATAATCATTTTTTCTTACACTTAATCAATTGATGTTATCTTTTAACACATAGTAATCAACAACCTTAAGACAACCTTAATTCCTTCTATGATTTAGAAGGAATTTAAAACTACCTGGTAGAAGCAGGTCACAGTTACATGCAATTTTTGGTTAAAGGTTTTGGCTATTTTTAAAATATTACTTTAAATATGTTTTGAATTATAAAAACTTTTTTTGTACTTTTCCCCCATTGAATTGGAATGATTCCTAAGTTTCTGCAAATAAGGTAATTGTAAAGTTAAAGAATTAAGCATTTATTGTTGAATTTTAGATATATGTATTCTTATTCTGGGAACTTCCCTGGCAGCTCAGAGGGTAAAGCGTCTGCCTACAATGTGGGAGACCTGGGTTCAGTCCCTGGGAGGGGAAGGTCTCCTGGAGAAGGAAATGGCCACCCACTGCAGTATTCTTGCCTGGAAAATCCCATGGATGGAAGAGCCTTGTAGGCTACAGCTCATGGGGTCGCAAGAGTTGGACACGACTGTGCGACTTCACTTTCTTTTTTTCACTTTTTCATTCCTATTCTGAGAAATATATAAATTCTTTAAAGTTTACTACATTGCCAGTAGTTTCCCAACCTTTCTCTTATATTTATTTGTTACTTAAAGTCAAACAAAAATAATTAAGACAGAAAAAAAAAAAACGGTTTGAATGGTAATCTAATGGAATTATATCATAATTAGATTAAATCTCTGAAAAGGTCATCTATATGTCCCCAGTGATAATCATAGGGCTTCCCAGGTAGTGCTAGTGGTAAAGAGCCTGACTGCCCAGTGCAGCGGATATAAAGAGATGCAGGTTCAATTACTGGGTCAGAAAGATCTCCTGGAGGAGGGCATGGCAAACCACTCCAGTATTCTTGCCTGGCGAACCCCTTGGATAGAGAAGCCTGGTGGGCTACAGTCCATAGGGTTGCAAAGAGTCAGACACGACTGAAGCGTCTTAGCATGCACACATGCCTTGAAAATGATGATCATGAAGTTAAAATTAGAAACAGTAAGTTGAGTAGCAAATATGGGCAGTAGCAGTGTTGTCCAAAATGAAGATTTATTTACTACTAATAATAACATATTAAAATAATTAAGAGTTTTATTTTAATCCCTTAAACAGCCAATTAGAAGGCTGCTTTTCTCTCACACCTAGTTATAATAATGCAAATATTTTCAACACTTGCTATATAGAAAAAAGAGTTCAGTTGGTAGTATTTTAATATTTTCAGACCAAGAGCATGACTCCCATGCATCGTATGCAGCCAATTCATCTTCCTACACCTCTCTTGTGTCTCCTGTGCTCAAATTGTGCTTAATAAGTGATGCACAGAAAATTAGGGATGCTTCTGGAAAGAGTAAGATAAAGGAGCTTCAGAGTGTCCACAGTCCTGCTCTTAATAACCCAGGAAAGAAGGTTGAGGGAGAAACCGGAGCCTGGAGGAGGAGACTGACACTCTTCCTGGGTGTCCGGAGGGCACATACTCCTGAAAGCGACCCTCTTCCAATGCACAGCTAGAACAAGATGGGCTAGGCAGGTGGAGGTGTGCTGAGCACCTGGCAGTCACCCCAAGCTCAGAAGGCCTTCCAAAATGGTGAGTCAGTCCCACTGTGTAAATCAGGTCTCCGAGACACTTGTCACTGTGCATGTATTACTCATCTACCATCTCTGATCCTTTTACAGAATGTTGTTTATATGATAAAGATGAGGATCAACTCTGAAACGAGGACTCATGGAGGAAGTTGACCTTCACAGAGCTTCTCTGAGGCCAGTCTGAGGGTTTTAGTGGGGATGAGTGAGAATACCCCACTAGGAGGGGACATTTGGAAGTAAGGGCCAAGTCCAAGGTTTGATTTCTTAAAAAATAATAATAAATAAATAACAGAGAACCGATGGATTTCTCCAACACCTTGGTATACAGACGTCAGGAGACTCAAAGAAGTCCTTTAAAAGTTCATGAGGCTGTTGAAAACATTTTGTAAAGGAATCTTGATCTATTTCCTAGGCACCTATGCAACGGAAACCATCTTTAGGAGGTTGGCATCTGCACAGATGAGGATTAAAATGTGTCCCAGGTGGCGCTAGTGGTAAATAACCCACCTGCCAATGAAGAAGACACGGGAGACATGGGTTTGATCGCTGGGTTGGGAAGACCTCCTGGAGGAGGGCATGGCATCCACTCCAATATTCTTGCCTGGAGAATCCCATGGATAGAGGAGGCTGGTGGACTACAGTCCATGGGGTCGTAAAGAGGCAGACACGACTGAAGCAACTTAGCACAGCACACCTCAGTGCTCTGGGGCTGCTCCAGGGGTGCTGTGACCTCAGGTAAGAGAGCTGTTCCCTAGGGCCACCATAGTCCCCATGTGTCTGGCATGGTCTCTGATGAAAGCTCTTCACTTGGTATAATATGATCAGTTCCCCTTTTTCCTCTCAAGTACCCCAGTTTGGACCAGAAATTGTATAAACATAGCACCTTTAATAGCTTAGGTATTTTCTGCATAGCAACCATATGTCAAAGGACCTGAGTCCGACTTTACTGGAATAAAGCGTGGCTAGAGACTCTACTCCAATTCAACAACATTTTCAACAACCTTGTGCACAGGGTACTTTATCTTCTCCTATGTTTGGTTTATCTATTTGTTCTATAGCCAGAGGAACAGAAAGCGGTGATTTAAACCATGTCACCTCAGCATCACCTAAAATCCATCAGTTCATGGGGCCACCCCAAAATCTGTGTATATGAAAATTTGTTCTTCAGCATAGCTTCTGAAAACTATCAAAGGACTATTCTACATGTTCTGTTATTAGGAAAGATAATGTAGATTATAAATTGTATGTTTCTTATTTAAATAATTTTAGAAACTAGGTATCTAAATTAGCTTTTCTTAAGTATACTTTACTATCTATAAATTTTATCAGATCTTGTTTAACCTTTATTACTTTCTGTTATGTTTAACTGACAAGCCACTTCAACTCTTTCTGTAAACTTGAAAATACTAAGTAAATATAAAAATTAAAATTTCAAATAAATATTCTAACTCTTCCTTTCATCCTAAAAGTCATTATAATCTTTGTGCAGAGAGAAAATGGTTAGAACTTGATAGGCAAAAGAGTCATTCATTTTCTGAAGTCAAAATATGAAAGGGAAAAAGTGACTTGTCTTGCTGGTTTGGAGCAGAAAGACATCACAGAGACTCTCTCAATTTTACATAATAATGCACAGGAGTCCCTTTATAGTTCTTTTGAAAATGAGTTAGGCTACACATGGAAGGACAGACTGTATGACATTGGATAAGAAAATTTACCTCCCTGACTCTCAAATTCTCCATCTTTAAAATATGGTTAGCATTTGCTTCATGTACATTTTGTGAGAATAAAATATAATTATATGTAAGGAGAACCCAGGAGTATGCCTGCCTGGAACAGATGCTCATTAAATGGCAGTTATTCTTATTTTAAAAGAAAGAAAAGCAGCTCCTTAACAATCACAAAAACTGCATTCCAAGATTTCTGTGAATTTCCCATTTCTCAAAGTTCCCTCTATCACATCATGCAGAAAGTAACACTTGAGGATTGACTTCAATACTCACTGAAACACTTTTATGAGTCACATTGCTTCATTGCCTTTGGAGAACATAATAAACTTATTCATGTCACATATATTAACCACCGGGAGATCTGGTGTCCAACCATAAGGTTTTGCAAACCTGAATTTATGTCCTGGTTCAGAACTATTATTTTTATACCTCTTCTTGTTCTTTTACTTCCAACAGCAGCCATTAAAGTTTGCTTGATTCCCAGGACTGTTCTTCACAAAGGAATGAAATGTACCTCCCTTGGCTAGCGTGATTAAATATGTCTCTGTGACCGAAATTCCTGAATTTTCAGTGGGATGCTAAGAAGACTCAGGGTCGATGGTAAGATCTACCTCACTGAGATCCCTCACTGTTTTATCTTTACCCCTACTCTGGTCCTGTCACTATTTAAGCAACACAAATCTGTGCTCCCGTGGTGACAAAGTACCGCAGGACTCATAAAGAGCGAAGCTGCTGCTGCTGCTGCTGCTGCTGCTGCTAAGTCGCTTCAGTTGTGTCCGACTCTTAGAGACCTCATGGACTGCAGCCCACCAGGCTCCTCCATCCATGGGATTTTCCAGGCAAGAGTACTGGAGTGGGGTGCCATTGCCTTCTCCAAAGAGTGAAGCTAACAGATATTAAACCATAAAAGCCAAGAAGAGTCTACCCATTCTCTTTCCCTCCTCCTGCTTTGAAATTTTACAAACATAGAATGAAAGGCAATAGATAGCATACCTAGCTTATGAGGTGAAAGGAGACAATGGAGCAAAGATTTCTACATGCAGCGGAGTGACAAATAGGTGTGACCCATGGCGGGGAGAGCAAAGGGCCTCTGCCCCTGTGAGGGCCCAGAGGCAGGGCTGCCCGGGAAGGTGAGCCCTGGTTCCGGGTCCTAACTAAAACTGGGGCTCGTGCTTCAGAAGCAGGAGGTGATCTCTGCAGAAGAGCCTGAGCTCACCTTGCCTCTGCAGCACACCCTCCCAAGCGAGCTCATCACACGTGTCACCTGTCCAGCCCAGCGGATCTGGGGTAACCACAGTGCCTTCCCTGCAGAAGCCGTTTCCTCACCTGTTTGTGGGTACAGCCTTGCGGTTTCCCTTCTCACCCAAAGAGTGAGCATTTACAAGCATCTGAGCGAATAACAGTCACGAATGGCTATATTTCTGTTACATTATTGGTCAAGTGGCCACGTAATCCTCAAGGTAGAGAATAACGCTTGTTCAAACAATACAGATGCTTTCCATATCGCATTTATTTGGTTGTCATTGCCACCTAGTAGCTTGCATATCGCTTTCACACATGAGGAAACTGAGATTAAATGAGACCCCCCCACCCCAACTGGCAGAGACATCAGGGGACAAAACTGAAATACAAAATCCAGGTCCGGTGGGTCTCAAAGTTGATGATCTTGACGGTTTACCATAGGCATGCTGCAATGAAATCTAAATGATGGATTTTTTGTCATTTGAATAGATGCCAAGGAAGTATGAGCAGAGATCACTGAATGGCCAGCAATGGAGGCAAGTCTATAGAGATGAAGATTAGAAGCAAAATGTCCATGGTTCCCTGGGGGACCTCACGCCCTATTTCTAACTGTTTATCTGGTCCTTCTTTATCATTCTTCTTTGGATTCTGCAGGAAACTCCCTTAAGCAAACTAGATGGAGTTCTCTGACTCGTAAAAGGAATCAGGCTGGTTCCTACGTGTGCTACTGTAGCAGCTGCTGGGGGCCCTCGAAGGCTGCAAGGACCACACCTCACCATGAGCCACACAGACCACCGTTGCACTTGAGAAAGCACAGCGGTGCTGGAGGGCAACCCAACAGTTTTAACCGCTAGAAACTTAATTATGTACATCACTGTCCTATAGATAATAGCTATAGAATTCTGGGAGATTTACTAAAGACTAAAATTTCAGCAAAGCCTAGTATATCATGATGAATGCACAGAACGATGCATTTATTTCCCCCTATGACCACTAATCTGCTTTCAGCATCATGTCTTTAAATTTCTTTGGTTGTCTAATAAATCTATTGTAGATCAGCTTAGTGTGCATTGGATTTTTTAAAAAGGCCACTAAGTTTTCTAGTACTTGCAAAATAAATTGTTAATTCAACTATAAAAGGAGAATGTGCTGATAATTATAATTTGTTTCAATACTTTAATACTTCTTATTCAGACTAAAGCAAATTTAAATTAGCTGGGATCTTGGAGTCAATGGCTGCTACTGTCTCAGATCTGGCACTAAACTCCACAGTGCTATGACTTGGAATTTTCACCATAAGAGGAGGGTTCCCAGCCTTGTCCCCTGCATCAAAAGCCACTTTTCTCAGGATCTTGCCTCCCAAAACCCATGAATGATGGCCAGGTACCACATCCTACAAGCCTTGTTGAGACACAATGATTAGAGTACGGCCTCTGTGCTAAGACTGCTCAGATTTAAATTCTGACTCTGATCTTGGACAAGTAACTGAACTTTTCTGGGCCTCAGCTTCCAATGAGTCACAACAGTGCCCCAAACACACAGTAAGCAATTAAACAGTATTATGAGAATGCCATGAAGTCCTTCCTTCTCTCCCCACTCCTTAAAACACAGACAAGATTATTGTAAAGATGGTGTCTTGTTAAGAAAAGAAACTAACATCTCTGGAGTCGAGTTCAAAGCAGGCCCTGTTGTTCATACCCAAGGCCAAAGAAGCTCCACCAGCTTCTGTCAGAATGAGACAGTGAAGGGGGCCAGAGGGAGAAAGAGGGTCTCCTGGAGGAGCCATCGAGCTGAGGACGGTGGCTTCCTCGCTACCCTCCTCTGCGAGTCACAGCCCATTCCTACAGGACCAGTGAGCCTGATGCCTCCATCCAGCAAGCTGGGGATGGCAATCTCCTCTGGTCCTCAAGATGGATCAGATGCCACTGGCGCTGGAGCTGCCTGCCCATGCCTGGCAGAGAGAGGCGGGGGTGAGACACAGGTGAACAAGCCCTTCCTGAGGTCTTCACTGGAGCGCTATACACACCTCTGAGAACCTGCCCAACACAGAAATCCAGAAGAGCGCAGGCACTCGGACATCCACCTCCAGCGGGGCGCCAGGGCTGGGCAGTCATAATCGGAGGAGCTGGCCTGGTTTGGGTGGAAGTCATCCCGGGTGCCTCTGAGGACGGCCTCTGCCCTCGCCCACTGCCAAGGCCCAGCACGAGGAGGAGGGCACAGGCATGTGAGCACAGACCACACTCAAACCCTAAAGCCCAGGCCGCCCATTGTAGGGCTCTGCCCCAAGCGATCGAGCTCCAGGAGAGACAGAAGGGAAGGGAAGGAAGGGGGCCACTGTACATCAGAGGGGAGGCTGACATATTCAAGAGGCTGAACACTCCCACTCTGGACACCAGTGCACTCTCATCAAGTGAGCATGCCTGGACACGACCGAGCTGCATTGAGATGGCTTTCAGAGAGACTGATTTCAGCAGAAAGAGAGGCTTGTGGAGACCCAAGGAGGTGGCTTTTACTGAAAAACAAGGATGTTTTGTTGCCTACTCTTCATAAGTGGAGAAGGCAATGGCACCCCACTCCAGTATTCTTGCCTGGAAAATCTCATGGACAGAGGAGCCTGGAAGTCTGCAGTCCATGGGATCGCTGAGGGTCGGACACGACTGAGTGATTTCCCTTTCACTTTTCACTTTCATGCATTGGAGAAGGAAATGGCAACCCACTCCAGTGTTCTTGCCTGGAGAGTCCCAGGGACAGGGGAGCCTGGTGGGCTGCCATCTATGGGGTCGCATGGAGTCGGACACGACTGAAGTGACTTAGCCCTCTTCATGAGTTGAGACTTCTCAATCAAAATATATATGCATTTTTAAAAAGCCAGCTGTTACCATTTCCAACAGTCAAGTCACTCAGCTCAACTCAGGGACTGGCCCTTGGCAGAGTCACAGGGAGTGTGCAGACACCTGGCTTCTAGTGAGCATGTCAGCCTCTTAGAAATAGCTTTTCCTTGATTTGGATTCTCCAAGTTTGGGGAAGTAGAGACATGGGCTTCTCTTTGATTTCTTCAACCAGGCCTTCAACATGCATTCTTCAATTTTACACTGAAAAAAAATGTACTTTGGGTCCAATAACGAAGGTGATTGTCACATAAGTAACACACACACACACACACACACTTTATATACATCTATTATATACATAAAGTACGTAATTACATTTAAGTCTATATCTATAATAAAAAATACATGCTTTCTCTTGGAAAAGAAATTTATGAAAGTATTAGTATAACCCACCAGCAGAAACAAATACTATACTCCAAAAATAAATGAATAAAAATAATCTGCTAAGAACAGGTAGCAGGGATCAGTAATGAAAGTGTGAAGAAACGTTACACGTACTCTTTTCTCTATATTATCTGTACTGCCTCTCCACAAACAATGGCCATATGTTTATAAAGAAGATGTATACTGGAGTCTTTTGGGGGAATGTGGGAGAGGCCACAGCATGTTTCATGCTGCCTGGTGACCTGCTCCTGCCCCTCAGTTTACAGGGTTTACAGGGACAAAACCATCTGGGGGTTGTTCGTTCCTTACTGGTTAAGTTATACAACGACACCTAACCAGCCCACTTCCTACCATCCAGATCTGCAATAAATGCTATCGGAATGCCCACCGTCCTGCAGCTATGGAACTTGGCTTTGCAACTACAATCAGATGAACCGGACTCTATAGATGCTTCAGTGTGTGGATTCTTCTACAAAAAAAAAAAAAAAAAAGATTCTCCATCATCTGCTTTCACTGCAAAATTGTTAGAAGTGATGAGTTCCCAAATTCTAAGTTCCACACTCTTGAGGCTGGTTCCTACCTGGTCAGTGAACAGACAAGCGAAAACAACAACAAAAAATCCCCCCAAGAGAAAGCCAGCAGTTTTCAGCTTCTTGTGTCCTTTCTTGGTTGTCAGAGTTCAAATGCTCATGTTTCCTCAATGGCTTGACCCCATTCCAAGTCCCCTATATTTGACCTTTGATATTCCTATGTCTTGCTCTCTAGTGCCTGGTCCTTCTGGTCTACCCTGAATTCACTCATAGGGCAGGGCAGGGCAGCCCTAGTATTGGCCATGCCCTCAGTCCCCTCTAGCAGCATCTCTTCATCAGTTCTCCTGGGTCCTGTGTTCATCTTTGCCCCATCTTTGCCTACAGGTCTATCATCCTCCCCTGCTTGCCTGCCAGCATCCTGGGTCAGGCCCATAGCCAGGGTACGATACCGATAGCAGGTCACGGGCTCGAAGGTCATTTATGCTGGGTTTATACAGACTGCTAACACTCCTCCTGGCAGTGTTTTACTTGCACTGGAACCAAGAAGCTTATCTCAGGCAAAAGTCATGGATATATTCCCTATTCTCAATCTGTTTCTCATAATTAAAGTTTAAAGGTAAGGAAATAACTTTTGATGGGATAATAACATTTTTCATTAACATTATTATATTCAGTCCTCTTTTTCAGCAGGCTGTTGATGAAACACTTTACGCACCAGGCCCAGTTCTTACATTATGACACTATTACCCACTGCTATAAATATAGTTTATTTCTTCCCAAACTTTTAATTTTCTCTTTTATTTTGTTTCTATATCCTGTAGACATAGCCAAACAAAATGCATTATGTAACTCTTGAGAAAGCAACACTGAGGTCACATTGTGTTGCCAATCCCTGATGAAAGGAAAATCTTTCCTGCATCTTTAAAGGACAGCAGGGCTTGGAGAAGGGCTGAGAAGAAACACTGAGGCTACATTGGCTGAACCCCATGTTTCATTGGGAAATCCTCTCACTGTGGATGCAAAAGCCTCTCAACCACTCCCTGGTACAGGCCTGGGTTTTTACACCCTGACCTAAAGTAACTTGTTGTAATATGGCAAGTGAAGATGTTTTTAATATTTATTTTGTGCTCCTTTGTCTACCATTCCTACATAAAATCACTGCCATACCTAATGCTATGCATATATTTTCACCACTGTAGATAGGTCATCACAGATTTTAGGTGTCTCAACAAACATGCTATTTGAACCAAAGGGTGGCAGACAGAAGTTTAACGGCCAATCTTCCCTCACAAGGATCAGAAGGCAAGACCAGAGGGAACAATTCAGTTTATATTCAATACCAACATAAAGAGTGATAATTCCCTTCGTTCTTCAGAACCCCTTTGATTCATACAATACCCACCCCCATACCCCCACCAAAGTAGTTTCATTTAAGTGATATTTTGGAAATATAGATTTTACATAACACTTTTCCCTTCAAGCTAAGAATATAAGTCTAACTCTGAATTATATCCTATTGTAGGGAATATTAAAAGATTTGGGGAGTAAGGCAACCTTAATTTTTTGAAAAAAAAATTAAGCTCGATTAATACCACTCATCTCTGAAAGACCTCATTTCTCCTTCTTACTCTTCTGGTTTCCACTAGAATTTGTACCATGAGCACAATAATATATATCCTTTACCCCCTTGAATATTTTTTTTACATTTTACTCCTAAAGTTCTAGGGCTTCAAAACTCATACTTAAAGCTAATATTGGAAAGAAAATATTCTGAAACAGAAAATTTAATGCAGTTTCTATTTTGAGATCTGAGGCGGCTTCATCATGATCTCTGTAGACCTTTCAGACTAGCAGAGGCTGAGATGACTGGCAGCTGAGGGAGGAAGAGGCAACTGACATGCCAGGCTCTGAGTAATGACTGGGGAGTCTTCCTGGTGACTGTCAAACATGACCGAACGGAAAGCCCACTGTCAAGTCATAAATGAGACCTGAAGTCATCCTGGTGGCTCTCTTTCAGGCAGAAGTGATGCAATGAATCAGCTGGGTGCTCTTGGGAACTGCAATCAAAGGGCACCCATCAGACTCACCCTCCTTTATAGACAATTGACACTTTGTACTTACTGGCCAACTTCCACTAGAACGTAACTTTAATCTGGCTTCAAGAATCAGATTTGGCTCTGAGGCACTGGAAAAGGATAAGAAGAACTCATACTGATGATAATGAGTCTATGGTTAAGGTAAAGCCACTGTATTAAATATAAATGGCAAAAATTCAGATTGTATTTTCTGAGTGATTTCATGCTTTTATAGGGTAATGTCTCTCTTGTTTTTCTAAAATATATGCTTTTACTTTCAACATTCTGTCTTTCCTGCTGAAAAGTAGGCCATCCTTTCCATAAAGGAAAAAAACCCACTAATTTTACAAGTTACATGGAATGTGTTTATGCAGGAGTCAGCAACCACTTGTGGAGCCTGCATTGTTGGTGTCCACTGTTGGAGGGACAGCCACAAAACCTGTCACTGTTCTGGTCTCACCCTTTCCACTTTCCTCCTCACGTCCTCCTGTCCAGCCAGGCTGGCTCCTTACTGCTCTGAGAATTCCCTGGGAAAACCCTGGTCTAAGCGCTTTGTGCCCACTGCCACCAGCGCTTCAAGTCTTCCCCTGCTTCTCTGCTTGCCTCGGTCTGGTGTCCTTTCTAAGTCCTTGCTGGAATGTCATTTTATCCCCGAGGCAGCCCTGTGGTACAATGGCCCCGTGGGAGGCCCACTGTGAAGTGATAAAGGAGAACACCCATGCTATCTGAATATGCAAATGCACCCTCCCATGAGACTCCTGATCCCTTTACTCTCTCCTTTCTTTGTCATTTATCATCTTCTAATATAATATAAAATTTGCTTGTTTATTTTATTTTCTATCTCTTCCCAATGTAATATAAACTCCATGTGGGAGGTATCATGCTTGTTTTATTCAGTCTGTATTCCCAAAACCTTGAAGAGTGGCAACCTCTCATAGTTGTTGAAGGGATAACTTGTTTCACTAGCAGTAGTATTTGGTTTGAATCCACCACGATTTGCTGACAACACAGGATGATGGAAATGGGAAATAATTCAAAAATAACTGCCCAATAAACTGAAAGTTTTGAATAATAGTTCCAATCAGTATGCAGCTGACTTTTAAAGTATAACCCACATAAAAGAACACAGATTTAACTAAGATTTCTTGATTAGGAAGATACTGTTGAAAGCCGCCCAATACAACCATATGATTAATATACCATGTTTCTTTTAGACCCTGAATGTGAATTTTATGGGAGGAGGATTTGGATCAAGTTTGTTTCTCCTTTTGTTCTGCATTGCTACCTACCTCAGCTAAGCTGTAAAGTCACCTCCATAGCTTACAGAAGTGGCAGGCAAACTTTTGAAAGTCGTTTTGTTGTTCCATTAGCCTCTTGTCTCTCGTAATTATGTCTATGTCTTTAAATCTGGGATTACAAAGCATTTAATTCAGGAAGATTAGCAAATTGCCTAAGGTTGTTCACTGGGAATTAAAATATGGTAGCCCAGCAACATCTTACTTGGTCATCATTTCTAGATTTACTTCACCGCAGAATTCCTCCTCTGTAGTATTTACCAGGTCACCAAAGAAATTGTGAAACAGAAAATTCCATGGTTTGCATTTAGATTTAATTTGAAATTGTTGAGTGGAGTGTCACAGTGCTGCTTCTGAGAGGTAAAACTCCAGTAAGTAAAGTCTGTTGAGCTCATTCAAAGAAAGAATCTCGTGCAGTGAGGAGTGCAAGAAAAAATCAATTTCTGCAGTTTCAAGGGTCACACAAAAAGTTCATAGCAGCTAAAAGGAGAAATTTGAAGTTGTTATAAAAAAAATCTACTGTTTCTTTACATGGATCACTTCCAATTACAAAGCATATCATGCTATAAACACAGATTTTGGGAGGAAACTATATATTTTAATCTTCCTGTAAAGGATAGAGGTATTTGACTAATTGATATAAATACTATTTACTTTCCCAAGTCAGATGACTTCAAAATTAATTTCCTAAGTCTAAGCACGTTTGAAAAAGTATCTATTTTATGCAAAGACTCAAGTCATGGAAGACAACAGAATATACTAGCTTATAGTAAAAGATGAGGGAAGTTAACTATCACTGTAGAAATTGTTAAAATGATGTAAAGTATCTACTTTATATGATCTATTGGCCTGAAGTGAATATTTGAAGAAAACATTCTACAAAAGTTTAATTCTCTCAGAACTTGTTTGGAAGAATGGAATCTAAAATTTCAGTTCTTAGTATGACTTTTCTAAACCATCCTAAACCAGTTGGCACGTGTCTCCAGATTCTAATTTATAGCAAATCATCTTGCTTAAAAGTAGCAAATAAAAATACAAATAAACACAATTGGGTAGGCTTCCCCTTAGAGTCCTTCTGACTTGTTGTAAATATTCCTCTTCCTATTTCCATTCTTCCCTCTCACCTCAGTAATGATAACTTCTTTCTAATCCAGGGTGACCTCTCTGAATAGACTTGGAAACCCTGCAGCACCCTCAGAAACACTAGTTCACTAGCTGTCCTCCTACTCTGTAGCCTCAAAATTTCCCAGAACTATAGAGTCTAGTGTCTAAACACGGCCAAGTTTCCTCCATGTCAGCATCCCCCCAACAATAAAACTTGTACATCATTTCTCCCCCATGCCACTCTCTGACTCAAGACTTACAAAAGTGGATTAGGACACCAACTGGAACACTTTCTGAAGAGACCTGATGGTTATGTAAACTCAGAGCTTGAGATTAAGGTTTATACCACAGGCTGGTCCCTGGAATGCAACAACTTTCTGAGATTTCAAGACATACGTGGCCACTGACTATTAACTATCGGTCCAATTATCAAACCACTTTATCTGTGAACCAAAAAAGTTTATTTTGCTTTCATAGGAGTAGTAGTAATTTTCTTAGAAAGAAAACAATCTCCTATGCTTTCTCCTAATAATTTATACTTAAGTCTGATTTGTTTTGACATATTTTTGTATATGGTATGAGTTAAAGGTCTAATTTTTTATTTTCATTTCTATTTCCAGCTGTTTTAGCACTATTGATTGTTTATCACTGAATTACCTTGGCACCTTTGAAAAGTTCCCCAGAATAATTTAAAGAAAACATGTAATTATTTTTATACTAGTAATTTTTTAAACTTTACATAAGTAAAGCTGATATAGGGTATAGCTGATAGAAAGGGGCAGAGACTCCATAAAAGACTGAGCCAGACTTTTCTGTGAGTGTTTGGGAGTCTCTATCGGAGGTGTGGTTCCACAGAAGCCTGCTGTGGGGTCGGGGCATGGGAAGTAGCATTCCTGGGAGGTGAGGCATGTTGGCATAAGTCCTCTTGAAGGAGGTCACCATTAGGCCTAACACAGACACTATAGCCCTTCTGTAAAGAATACAAGCTCCCAGGACTAGGCTGCCTCAGGCCAAAGTACTTTGAGGGAGTACAACCTCATTCATCAGCAGAAAATTGGGTTAAAGATTTACTGAGGATGGTCCCTCCCCTCCCATCAGAACAGGACCCAGTTTTCCCCACATCCAGTCCCTCCCGTTAGGAAGCTCCCACAGTCCTAGCCTCATCCATCACAGAACAGACAGAATGGAAACCACAATCACAGAAAATTAGCCAAAATGATAACACACTTGTGTAACTCAATGAAGCTATGAGCCATGCCACGTAGAGTGACCCAAGACAGACTGGCAATGGTGAAGGGTTCTGACAGAATGTGGTCCACTGGAGAAGGGGACAGCAAACCCCATCAGCATTCTTGCCTTACAAACCACATGAATAGTATGGAAAGGCAAAGAATATGACACTAAAAGATGAACCTCACAGGTCAGTAGGTATCCAACATGCTGCTGGAAAAGAGAGGAGAAATAGCTTCAGAAAAACTACAGAGGCTGAGCCAAAGTGGAAATAATGCCCAGTTGTGGGTACATCTGGTGGTGAAAGAAAAGTCCAGTGCTATGAAAAATGATATTGCATAGAAACCTGTAATGTTAGGTTCATGAATCAAGGCAAACTGGAAGTGGTCAAATAGGGGATGGGAAGAGTGAACACTGACATGTTTTAAATTAATTTATTTTTTATTAAAGGATAATTACTTTATAGAACTTTGTTGTTTTCTGTCAAACTTAAACATGGATCAGCCATAGATATAGGAATTGGTGAACTAAAACAGATGGGAATGGGCAAATTTAATTCATATGACCATTATTTCCATGCCTGCTGGCAAGAATACCTTAGCAGAAGTGGAGTAGCCCTCATAGTTGACAAAACAGTCTGAAATGCAGTACTTGGGTGCAATCTCAAAAACAACAGAATGATCTCGGTTCGTGTAAACCATTCAACATCACAGTAATACAAGTCTGTGCCCAACCACTAATGCCGGAGAAGATGAAGTTGAACTGTTCTATGAAGACCTACAAGACTTTCTAGAAAAAGCACCCCAAAGGATGTCCCTTTCATGATAGGGGACTCAGGTGCAAAAGTAGGAACTCAAGAGACAACTGGAGTCACGGTCAAGCTTGGCCTTGGAGTACAAAATGAAGCAGGGCAAACCTAACAAGTTTTGCCAAGAGAATTTGCATCTCATAACAAATACCCTCCTCCAAAAACACAGAAGACACATGGGCATCTACACATGGGCATCACAAGATGGCCAATACTGAGATCAGATTGATTAGATTCTTTGCAGCTGGATATGGAGGAGCTCTATACAGTCGGCAAAAAGAAGACTGGGTACTGCAGCTCAGATTATGAGCTCCTTATTATAAAATTCAGACTTGAAGAACATAGGGAAAATCACTAGGCCATTCAGATATGACCTAAATCAAATCCCGTACGATTATACAGTGGAAGTGACAAATAGATCCAAAGGATTAGACTGGGTAGAGTTCCTGAAGAACTATGGGCAGAAATTTGTAACATTGTACAGAAGACACTGACCAAAGCCTTTCCCAAGAAAAAGAAATGAAAAAAAGGCAAAATGGCTGTCTGAAGAGGTCTTACAAACAGCTGAGGAAAGAAGAGAAGGGAAAGGCAAAGGAAAAAAGGAAAGATATACCCATCTGAATGCAGAGTTCCAAAGAAGAGCAAGGAGAGATAAGAAAGATTTCCTAAGTGGACAATGCAAAGAAATAGAGGAAAACAATGAAATGGGAAAGACTAGATATCTCTTCAAGAAAATTAGAGATACCAAGGGAACATCTCTCGCAAAGTTGGGCACAATAATGGGCACAGAAATGGCATGGACCTAACAGAAGCAGAAGATATATTAATAAGAGGTTGCAAGAATACACAGAAGAATTGAACAAAAAAAGGACTTAAGGACATGGATAACCATGAGGGTGTATCCACTCACCTAGAGTCAGACATTCACGATGTGAAGTCAAGTGGGCCTTTGGAAGAATTACTAACAACAAAGCTAGTGAAGGTGACGGAACTGCAGCTGAACTATTTCCAATCCCAAGAGATGATGCTGTTAAAGTGCTATACTCTATACGCCAGAAAATTTGGAAAACTCAGCAGTGACCGCAGGACTGGAAAAGTCAGTTTTCACTCCAATTCCAAAGAAGGGCAGTGCCAGAGAATGTTCAAGCAATGTCACAATTTCACTCATTTCATATGCTAGCAAGGTAATGCTCAAAATCCTTCAAGCTAGACTTCAACAGTATGTGAACCAAGAATTTCCATATATATAAGCTGGATTTAGAAAAGGCAGAGGAAACAGAGATCACATTGCTAACATCCATTGTACCATGAGTTGGTGATGGACAGGGAGGCCTGGTGTGCTGCAGTCCACGAGATCACAAAGAGTCGGACATGACTAAGAAACTGAAATGAACTAAACTGATTGTACCATAGATAAAGCAAGGGAATTCCAGAAAAACATCATCTACTTCTGCTTCATTGACTATACTAAAGCCTTTGACTCACAACTAACTGAGGAAAATTCTTAAAGAGATGGGAATACCAGACCACCTTACCTGCCTCCTGAGAAACCTGTATGAAGGTCAAGAAGAAACAGTTAGAACTGAATATGTAACAACAGACTGGTTCAAAATTGGAAAAGGAGTATGTCAAGGCTGTATATTGCCACCTGGCTTATTTAACTTATATGAAGAGTATATCATGTGAAATGTCAGTCTGGATGCCTCATAAGCTGGAATCAAGATTGCCAGGAGAAATACCAACAATCTCAGATATGCAGATAACACCACCCTAATGACAGAAAGGAAAGAGGAACTAAAGCACATCTTGATGAAGGTGAAAGAGGAGAGTGAAAAAGCTGTCTTAAAACGGAACTTTCAAAGAAACGAAGATCATGGCATCTGGTCCCATCACTTCACAGTAAATGGATGGGAAAGAAAGGGAAACAGTGACAGACTTTATTTTCTTGGGCTCCAAAATCACTGAAGATGGTGACTGCAGCCATGAAATTAAAAGATGCTTCCTTCTTGGGAGAAAAGCTATGACAAACGTAGACAGGGTATCAAAAACCAGATACATCACTTTGCCAACAAAGGTCCTTATAGTGAAAGCTATGGGTTTTCTAGTAGTCATGTATGGATGTGAAATTTGGACCATAATGAAGGCTGAGCACCAAATAATTAATGCTTTCAAATTGTGGTGCTGGAGAAGACTCTTGAGAGTCTCTTGGATAGCAAGGCCATCTAACCAGTCAGTCCTAAAGAAGATCAACCCTGAATACACTTTGGAAGGACTGATGCTGAAGCTGAAACTCCCATACTTTAGCCTCCTGATGTGAAGAGCCAACTCATTGGAAAAGACCTTGATGCTGGGAAAGATTGAGGGCGGGGGAGAAGGGGGTGACAGAGGATAAGATGGTTGGATGGCATCACTGACTAATGGACGTAAGTTTGAGCAAGTTCCAGGAGATAGTGAAGGACAGGGAAGCCTGGCGTGCTGCAGTCCATGGAATCACAAAGAGTTGGACAGAACAGAGCAAAAGCATAGGTGGTTAATAATGCTGTATCAGTTTCAGGTGTACAACAAATTGATTCAGTTATATGTATACATATGTCTATTCTTAATCCTAAAAAAATCATGTTTTATAAAACAAGGGCCTACTCTATAAGACATAATTATTTTTGTGTATTATTATGTCAGAGAGCTGCAGATTCTAGTGTTTTTTTTTTATAACAGGTTAATTAATAATGTGTTAAAATGACACATTTTTATGTGAAAAAAATCTTAAAAACAAAATGTATATACAAATCTGGAGCATAACATACCAAATTATATGCACCAAGGTTATTGAGTTTTGATTATATAGTGGATATTTTTACTCTTTTTATATTTAATTGTATTTTCCTTCATAAATGTACATATAAATTGTAATAAAATTTTGGAATTTTATTCATTAAACTTCTGAAACAGATTCCTGAGTTATAACTCTATTTAATGCTACAATTGGAAGAAATAATCACATAAATAAACGAATTTTTGTACATCAGCAGAAAAGTGGAAAATCTGGTTAAAAGTACCTTACAATTTTCTAAAACAATATCAGATTATATTTGACAGTTTCTTTGTTAAATTGAATAATCTCAAAGGAGTAGACAGAATTTTAGAGTTAAACTGAAAGTTTGTGACAGACTATATTCTTAAAAATAAAAAAGAATAACAATTAATAAATGATTTAGGCATACAATTATATTATGTGATCCCACCCAATTTGAATGCTGAACTTTCTACATACTCACTGATGATCAAGGACTTTCTGCCAGAACCTGAGTGAATGAAAAACATCAGTGGATAGTAATTGATTGCTTTTAAAGATTTTCCCCCTAGATTTTAAGGTAGAAAGATAAAAATGACAACTATGAACAGTTCTATTTCTTTACCCTTTTCCTTTTTTTTTTTTTTTTTTTTAATAATAGTTTTGGCAGAGCGGAACTTGCCTTTTCAGGAACTTCTTATTTTACATTCATAATATCAGTGATGCAAATAATCTTGCAAGTCTGTGACTGTGTGTGAGTGCGAGTATGTTCCATGACTATGGCATTATATAGCACGACTCTAAGAAAAACTGAAGCATGGCAAAAAATATAATTAGTACCAAGTGGGAGTAGTGTAAGAGCTAAAAAAGCTAAGAAGCAAAGTTGAAATTCATTTTCGCATTCAATTCAAGTCCTGTCTAAAGCTTGCTTTCGGGTGATTTCTGATGGTTGGAACACTCAAGTTGTCTCCAAATTTTTCAAATGATTAACAGTGCTTCATAAAACGCTCTGTATGCTGCCTTTTTTTTCTTCCTTATTGCTCAATAGAGGTTCGCATGTTGTGTTTAGAAATTACAGATGAATAACAGCCCAATCTAGTATATCTCAAAGATACTTCTAATAGAGATGCCTTTCCTTTTCACATTATAATAATGGTTCTTAACGTGCAGATGATAGTAAAATAAAAATGGGTTGACATGATTTCGCAAAGTGTGTTAGAGTAAGATATAAAATGATGTCCCAAAATACTTGGTTCAAAGGGTAATCTATGAGATTAAGGAGTTGAAAAAACAATATTCTTTTAATGTTCAAAATACTCAAGAAGAATGTGGTTTAACAACCAGGAATCACCTAAGAAGAAGCTTCAGACAACATGTGAATTGAATATGAAAACTAATATCAACTTTTCTGCTTTGCTTCTTTAGCCCTTCCACTATATCCACCTGGCCATCAAATGCTACTTGGAGAAGTCGCATGAACCCATTTTTAAGTAGTTTACTATGTTTTACATGTAAAGAACCTTAGTAACATGAAAGAGAAAGGCAACTGCATTAGAAATATTCTGTGAGGTATACACTAGAGTAGATTGCTACTTGTCTGCAATTTCTTAGCATAGCATGCTCACCTCAATTAAGGAAGGAAAAATGCAGCTTACAGAAGATGCACCAGAGTGCTTTATAGAGCACTGTTAATAATTGGGTAAAGAGGAGACAACTTAAGTGCCTGTAGATAAAAGATTATTGAAGTAAATTATAACACACCTGTATGGTAGCATACCCTCCAAGTATTAAATATAATGTGGCAAAAGAATACTTATTGACATAAAAAAATAAAACTTGGTATAGTCTTGACTTACATATGGGTGGTAAAATAAGGAATGATTTTTAATTTTTTCTTTTATTTATTTAGATTAAAAAATTATATATAGCATTGGAAGATGCTCATCAGAATCTTAGGGCACAACTAATGAAATGATACTTTTGAAAAACACATATGACAGAGGCTTTATCCATCAGAGGGCAGCTCCTGTTAGCAAGGTTTCTTGTCTAAACTACTGGGCAAGCGTAGCGGAGATTAGTCAAGGTTGACAGCTTTCTGCTGTGTTACGACTGTTTAACTGTACACAGTGTCTGATCTGGATTACTAGGATGAGAGTGTAGTAAAATTTTAATGCAACTAATAAGAATATTGTATGTGTTGCGTGCATGTGTGCCAAGTCACTTCAGTCGTGTCTGACTCTGTGTGACCCCTGGACTGTAGCCCTCCAGGCTCCTCTGTCCATGGGATTCTCCAGGCAAGAATACTGGAGTGGGTTGCCATGTTCTCCAGGGGCTCTTCCTGACCCGGGGATTGAACCCTCATCGTTTATGTCTCCGGCACTACCAGGCAGTCTTTAACCCTAGCGCCACCTGGGAAGTCATTGTATATGCTATTGTCTTAAAATGGGCTTCCCTGGTGGCTCAGACGGTAAAGCATTTGCCTGCAGTGCGGGAGACCCGGGTTCGATCCCTGGGTTGGGAAGATCCCCTGGAGAAGGAAATGGCAACCTACTCTAGTACTCTTGCATGGAAAATTCCAGGGACTGAGGAGCCTTGTAGGTCGCAAAGAGTCGGACACGACTGAGCGACTTCAATTCATTGTCTTAAAATAGGCTCATTTAGAAAGGGTGTTTTTATGATACCCAGAAATACTGTAACTATAGAAAGACAAAATATAATGTAAGGCAACATTTGGGTATAATGTAAGGTTACAAAATTAACTTTCACTATTTCACTTCATATCTGCTGCTAAGTCCCAACATGTGAACTGAATATGAATTAAACACTTCACTTGTGTCCAGGTCTTTGCAATCCCATGGACTGATGCACACCAGGCCTCTCTGTCCCTGGGATTCTCCAGGTAAGAATATTGGAGTGGATTGCCATTCCCTTCTCCAGAGGATCTTCCTGACCCAGGGATTGAACCCGTGTTGCTTTTGTCTCCTGTGCTGGCAGCCAGGTTCTTTACAATTAGTGCCATCTGGGAAGCCCATTTCACTTCAGATAATAATAATAATAATAATAATAATAATAAATGAAAAAGTACAAACCTTATTTTAAAATTTTATCTATTTTCCCCAAATATACTAGCTGAGAGCTCTACATTTTAGTTCAAGAAATGTTCTAACTTGCCTCCAGACATACTTCTCAGGGCTGAGTACATTACATCTGTATGACATGGGCATTGGCCTGGACGCAAGGATTTAAAATCTAGACAAGCATATCCTAACACGGTGCTATTGTCATGTTGCCCGGAAAAGTCTATTATTCATTAAGTCCTTTACTTCTCTCACTTTGCTCTAAATAACAGATGGTTGGAAGCAGACGCCAGCACCGCTAGTCACTCGTGTTCCAGTGGAACAACCACGTGCATGGGAAGGGAACACAGCTCATAGAGCTGCAGAGATAACCTAGTTCCCCTCTTCATCTTGCAGATGAAAAGCTAAACTGCATGGATATTAAGTGCCTTCTATCCCCTTTCACAGAACCTTTGAGCAGAAAGACCAAAGTACTACTTTGAAACACTCCCCATGCTGCATTCAAAGCGATGTGCCGTGAGCAACACACATTTGCAATCTCTGTGAATATGAAGTGACCAATCCTGGCATATATTCTTTTGTAATGCAAAAACGAATGACAGAAACATTAAGAGGAAATATGATGGTAATTGTATGAGGCCACTATTTCTTTTCCTTTGCTTATTAGTGGGTCCATCAGGTCTGCCTCCCAAAGAAAGTCGTCCTAGTTTTACCAGTGTTTGAAAGTGCTGTGAATGCTTTGAACCATTGTACTTATATTAGACAAATCATTTGACCAAAAAACACACTGGGTTAAAATCTCATTTGGGCTATTGAGGTTAATCATAATCCATTAAGATTTTAAATATATATTAAAAATGTAAACTAATAACTCTGCTGAAATCACAGAAATGTTTAGAGTGCCTGATTCGAAGATAAGTCATCCTAAACTCCTTGAGAGGCTGCTTCACAGATGGTCCCAGTGCTTGGGAGGAAAGAGCCCTATGGGGGCACTTAGTAAAGGGGGTCTTTATCTGAGTGGGAGAGCAGTGTTTCCATATTTCAGCACTGCGGCTGACTTGCAGATGAAGCCATCTTCTCTGCTGAATACCAGAGATCATCTGAATAGTGTGGAAACATCAATATGTTAACATTTGACCAAATAACCTGCAGTTTTTTCATACTGTCAAAATGAACATCAAGTTAAAAGCAAGATCTACTTTAAGGGAAAAAAATTCACATTTTCTCTCTGAATTTGCAAGATTAAGAGAATTGTGACTTATATTAGTTTTTGCTCTTCATTGATGAAAAATGTGTAAGAATAATTAAATTGATTTCTAAATGACATATACTGCTACGAGTGTCATGTTTCACAATAGATATTATTCAAAATATGCATGTGGCTAAGGCACACTGTTACTTCTAAAATGTATTGGTGTTTCTTCCTGTTGGAAAGCATGTCCTGAACAGTGATCTCTGAAACAGAAATTATGGCAAACAAAAGAGCTTTGCTAAACCACATTTAAACTGTTAGGAAAAGTCAAAGCAAGTTGGTTTGTATGTTGAAGCCTTGGTGAAATGCTATTTTCATTTATTTTTAGAATTCCACTTAAAAGAAACTGTTGGTTCGATGCAGGATACAGGATGCTTGGGGCTGGTGCACTGGGATGACCCAGAGAGATGGTATGGGGAGGGAGGGGGGAGGGGGGTTCAGGATGGGGAACACGTGTATACCTGTGGTGGATTCTTGTTGATGTATGGCAAAACCGATATAGTATTGTAAAGTAAAATAAAGTAAAAAAAAAAAACAACTAAAAATAAAATAAAATGTAAATACACTAGGAGACACCCAAGAGACAGCTACTGCTTTAAACAGTCATTGCATAAGAATTCTGTTACAGCCCAGCCAGCTCCAGGCAACAGGGAAACACCGCACTATGGGAACTTGAAGAAACCCCAACACAAATGATGTCAGAGCCCTATGTACACCTCACTCCCAGGAGGATCCTGAAAAACCCAGAGCAGTGAGAGGTGCCCTCGTCTTTCCAAAGTGCTTGCAGCCTGAAAGCTGTTCCTTTGAGGAGCGAGACATGCAGCTTGGCACCTGCCAGCATGGCTGCACCGTGACTGTTGACCTGCCCACTCCCGCCATCTACTCTCTCCCCTTCCAGAGCCCTGACTCAGAAACATGCAAGCCAACACTCATTTTACTTTGTCTTCTATTTTTAAAATAACACATCTTTAAAAAAAAATCCAATAACACATCTTTATCAGATGTGTTACAATATTGCTTCTGTTTTATGCTTTGGTTTTTTGTCATGTGGGGTCTTAGCTCCCTGACAAAGGATTAAACCTGCACCCCCTACACTGGGAGGCAAAAATCTTAATTATTGGACTGCCAGGAAGTCCCTAAACACCTATTTTAAATCCTCACTTTTCCTATTTCAGGCTTCCCTTTTGGCTCAGCTGGTAAAGAATCCACACCCTCTCGAGTATTTCTGGCCTGGAGAATTCCATGGATTGTATAGTCCATGGGGTCGCACAGTGTCAGACACAACTGAGCGAATTTCACTTTTCCTATTTCAATGCAAGCTTACAAATATACAATATTTCAACCTGAACTTGTAAAGTATATAAGTTCTGTTATGTCTTTAAAGTGACGGGAACATTTGAAGGATATTCCTATCTTTAAACATTATCATGAATTCTGAAACACTGGTTGCCCAAAGGTTTGAATATGTCCTTTTTATGGTTCTGATGTGACAGGGCTTACACGTGATCACAGTTTATTGAAAGCCTATCTGAAAAAGAGACTGGTTATTCATTTTCAGCACTGTCTTTGTCATGACATTGTTGTCTATGTATCGAGCTTTTCCATTTCTCTCTTGTTTAACCTTCTTTCCTGAATTCCAGAGTGTCTTTTTGGAAAGTGGGAGTGGAGAAGTTAATATTTTGTTTGTTCAACTGAGAACTGAATCAACATGGATTCTTTCCATGTCCCAGAAGAGAGTGGAACCACGTTGTCCCATCAGCAACAGAAGATCTTCTACCATGGGAGACAGCCCGAATTTGTTAAGAGATGAACACCTCTGGACTGGTTCAGAACACAGATGCCACATGAGTCCAAGGGCTAAAGGTTGGTGATGTGGCTTCAATCAACACTGAAACCACTTTAACTGAGGCAGCCAAGGTCTCACAAACAACCCCACAACAGCAATGCTGGGGTGAAAACTGTTTCTTCCCCAAGAAGATAAGAACATAAAAAGTCCACTGTTGACCTGCCAAAGCATTGCTTCAAAATTCAAACCATTATGCAGGTTTTACTTATACACTATGTAAATAGGTTACTTTCTCCTATTATTTTTAACTCTTGGGGCTCTTTTCCTCTAACTCTGCTCAGAGTGACAAATTAAACACTGTGCTTTAGAATGTCAGAAACCCTGGATTACATTTCTCGTGACGAGAATACCGAACACCGAAGTGTTTTTAGAATCCCTGACTCTTTTTTTGTGCCTGCCTATACCCGCCCCCAAATGCCACCGAATCCTGACAGTCACTCCCTTCTCCATGCCACCTGCTCCCTGCACACCCACCCACGGGCTGCTAAAATTCTCCTGTCACCTCATCCACATGCCAACCTAGAAGACTGCCTACATCCCTACTTCCTCACCTCCAAATTGCCTTCAGAATAAGGAAGCAAACACATGGAACTCAGACCACCAAGGGGATGATGATGGCCAAGGGTTGTTGACAAGAAAGCTGGGAAATACTTCATTGTCCTAATGAGCCATTTCCTAAGAATCCCAGCTGTTGTCTCAGGTTTCCCATGAGATACTTACTCAGAGACATCAGTTGCTAGGAGAAAGTTCAAGGCTAAGATGCATTTATTGATCTAAAAGCAGACCTGGAAGATACAACATTCCCCTAGCCCATTAGAAATTCCCATGCTGGCCACTTCCATTTTTAGCCTAAGAAAAGCTTTTTATGTGAGTGACAGCTTCAGATTGTTTCAGCCTGTTTGTATCTACAAGACAGATGATTTTGGTAGAACATATCTAGATTTTACTTCCTCTTTAAAGGACTATTCACCTACTATACAGCTCACACTGTGTTAAACATATGGTCACTGCTGATACGGATATTATAATTTGCTCTGATGCCCAGTTATCAGGCATCAGGCATTGTCCATGGTTTTATTGGATTTATCTAAATGACTCACAGAACTGAGACTGGAGGGAGACCTGATTGTTTGGAGGCTTCTCATGTGAGCTACAGACAAAGCTTTGAGGTCAGAAACTATGCTTATTTGTCCTTGTAGGCATCTATCAAAATACATGGATCTCAGTTCAGGCAAGCTCACTTATGCATACTCACCACACACATACACATCTGTGGGCATAGGTATGGGAAGGGTTTCCCACAGCAGACACACTTTGCATCACTGCGTATCAGGAAGCTGTTCCTTCCTCTGTTGCTCCAATCAACTCCTCTTTATCAACAACTTTTGAAAAATGAAGAGAATTGTAATCTAAATTCAAGCTCTTACATTGACAACAAGTAATCAATAGGCCTTCTGAGTTATGAACTTGGGGCTTCACATCTGAAATTACTTGTAGCTCTTTGGCAGAGACCACAGGTCTCACAGATATGCTAGGAGACCAACACAGAAGAAATTTTTTTAGAATGTGTTGCTTAAATTGCTAGCAGAATGTTGTGAATTTGAGTACTTCAGGAACACAAATGCAAGCTATTTTTTCCATTCGGTGGATTATATTGAGTTTGAATCTACAGAATAACAGCTATTTACTTGTTTAGCTTGGCTTCCCTGGTGGCTCAGTGGTAAGAACACACCTGCCAATGCAAGAGACATAGGTTTGATCTCCCAGTTGGGAGGAGTCCCTGGAGAAGGAAATGGCAACCCACTCTAATATTCTTGCCTGGGAAATCCTACAGAGAGAGGAGCCTGGTGGGCTACAGTTCCTGGGGTCCCAGAAGAGTCAGACATGATTGAAAAACTAAACAACAATAACTTGTTTAGCTAATTTTCAAGGATGTGGAGTCTTGCTTCGTTTAGAAAAAATGATAACTTTCTACCCTGAAGTATGACTTGGTCTTTTCTATCCCAAAGTGTTACTGAGCTAAATATAGTCAGTCTCCTTTGTGACTCTTCTGGAATTTAACACACTGCGGCCACTAATTTTGGAAACTTATTCCCAAATGTTCTGATATAAACCTCTAATTGGAATGATCAGAATTACAGCATGAAGATATTCTTTTTCTCTTTCCCACAAGGGACTATTTGAGCCTCTTGGGACATCACTGAAGAACCCGAATGCTTACAATGTTTTTTCCTGTGTGTGTGTGAGTGTGTGTGTGTGTATGTGTTTTAATCTCTAAAAGGATGGTATAACTTTATAAATTCAAATACCAATTTCCTACTCAGTCAGTTCAGTCTCTCAGTCATATCTGACTCTTTGCAACCCCATGGACTGCAGCACATCAGGCCTCCCTGTCCATCACCAACTCCCAGAGTTTACTCAAACTCATGTCCATTGAGTCAGTGATGCCATCCAACCATGTAGTCCTCTGTTGTCCCCTTTTCCTCCTGCCCTCAATCTTTCCCAGCATCAAGGTCTTTTCTAATAAGTCAGCCTTTCTCATCAAGTGGCCAAAATGTTGGAGCTTCAGCTTCAGCATTAATCCTTCCAATGAATATGCAGGATTGATTTCCTTTAAGATGACTGGTTTGATCTTCTTGCTGTCCAAGGGACTCTCAAAACTGTTCTCCAACACCGCAGTTCAAAAGCATCAGTTCTTCAGCAGTCAGCGTTCTTTATGGTCCAAATCTCACCTCCATACACGACTACTAGAAAAATCATAGCTTAATACAGACCTTTGTCAGCAAAGTAATGTCTCTGCTTTTAAATACGCTGTCTAGGTTTGTCACAGATTTTCTCCCAAGGAGCAACTGTCTTTTAATTTCACGTCTGCAATCACAATCCACAGTGATTTTGGAGCCCAAGAAAATAAATTCTGTCATTGTTTCCATCGTTTCCCCATCTATTGGCCAGGAAGTGATGAAACCGAATGCCATGATCTTAGTTTTTTGAATGTAGAGTTTTAAGCCAGCTTTTTCACTCTCCTCTTTCACCCTAATTAAGAGGCTCTTTAGTTTCTCTTTACTTTCTGCCATAAAGGTGGTGCCATATGTATAACTGAGGTTACTGATATTTCTTCTAACTTTCTTGATTCCAGCTTATGCTTCCTTCAGCCTGACATTTCATATGGTGAACTCTGCATAGAACTTAAATAAACAGGGCGACAATATACAATCTTGATGTACTCCTTTCGCAATTTGGAACCAGTTTGTTGCTCATGTCCAGTTCTAAGTGTTGCTTTTTGACATGGATACAGGTTTCTCAGGATGCAGGGAAGGTGGTCTGGTATTCCTATCTCTTGATGAGTCTTCCACAGTTTGTTGTGATCCACACAGTCAAAGGCTTTCCTGTTGGGAGAGGCATTTCCTACTGGAAGGTGCATATTTTTCTAATTAATCCTGAAAAAATGAAAGAAATTCAAGGCTAAATCTCCAATATGGTATCACTGAAAGCAATAGGAGAGGAATTTGGGTTGTCCCCTTTGATTGGTGAAGTTGCAGGATGGGGGACCATTACTTTTTAAAAAATAAAAACAGCAATTTATACAATGCTGAGCATCAAATAGTTTCTAAAATCATAAAATCTATATCTAAATTGAAGCTTTTAATCCCATCCTTAATCACATCTAATCAGACTGGGGTTGGGACATCAATCTCACTATTTGTGGGTATCTGAGGAGCTAAAAATATCAAGGCCAATAACAAGTCAACAAGAAGTCACCCTTATTAGATCTTGATCGGCATCAGGCACTGTTCGATGTTCCCTACAGATCTGTTTTTTTTGTTTAGTCACTAAGTCATGTCCAACTCTTTTGTGATCTTATGGACTGTAGCCCTCTAGGCTCCTGTGTAGGTGTGCTATGCTAAGTTGCTTCAGTTGTGTCTGACTCTATGGGACCTTATGGACTGTAGCTTGCCAGGCTCCTCTGTCCATGGGATTCTCCAGTCAAGAGTACTGGAGTGGGTTCCCCTATTCCCATGTAATTCCTACCCCAGTTTTTTATGGCACTCTCATCACCATGACCCCTTTCTACAGATGAAGACATGAAGCACAGAGAGGTTACTTGGTGAAAGTAAAACAGCCAGTTTATTCTGAGGCAAGAAGAATGGCTGTCGGCTGATGATGGTTAACTGATTGAACTTCAACAATACGTGAACCAGGTACTTCCTGATGTTCAAGCTGGATTTAGAAAAGGCAGAGGAACAAGAGATCAAACTGCCAACATCTGGTGCATTATTGAAAAAGCAAGGAAGTTCCAGAAAACTATCTATTTCTGCTTTATTTACTATGCCAAAGACTTTGACTGTGTGGATCACAATAAACTATGGAAAATTCTGGAAGAGATGGGAATACCAGACCACCTGACCTGCCTCTTGAGAAATCTCTATGCAGGTCAGGAAGCAACAGTTAGAACTGGACATGGAATGGTTCCAAATAGGAAAGGGAGTACGTTAAGGCTGTATATTGTCACCCGGCTTATTTAACTTCTATGCAGAGTACATCATGAGAAATGCTGGGCTGGGTGAAGCACACACAAGCTGGAATCAAGATTGCTGGGAGAAATATCAAAACCTCAGATATGCAGATGACACACTTTTATGGTAGAAAGTGAAGAAGAACTAAAGAGCCCCTTGATGAAAGTGAAAGAGGAGAGTATAAAAGTTGGCTTAAAGCTCAACATTCAGAAAACTAAGATCATGGTATCTGGTCCCATCACTTCATGGCAAATAGATGGGGAAACAGTGGCTGACTTTATTTTTGGGGACTCCAAAATCACTGCAGATGGTGATTGCAGCCATGAAATTAAAAGATGCTTATTCCTTGGAAGAAAAGTTATGACCAACCTAGACAGAATGTTAAAAAGCAGAAACAATACTTTGCTAACAAAGTTCCATCTAGTCAAGGCTATGGTTTTTCCAGTGGTCATGTGTGGATGTGAGAGTTGGACTATAACAAAGCTGAGCACCGAAGAATTGATGCTTTTGAACTGTGGTGTTGGAGAAGACTCTTGAGAGTCCCTTGGACTGCAGGGAGATCCAGCCAGTCCATTCTGAAAGACATCAGCCCTGGGTGTTCATTGGAAGGACTGATACATGAAGCTGAAACTCCAATACTTTGGCCACCTTATGGGAAGAAATGACTCATTTGAAAAGACTCTGATTCTGGGAAAGATTGAAGGTGGAAGGAGAAGAGGACAACAGAGGATGAGATGGTTGGATGGCCTCACCGACTCAATGACATGAGTTTGGGTAAACTCTGGGAGTTGGTGATGGACAGGGAGGCCTGGCGTGCTGTGGTTAATGGGGTTGCAAAGAGTCAGACACGACTGAGTGACTGAACCAAACTGAACTGAACTGGTTGAATACAGTAAGTAATCAGTACTGGAAGTTGTTAGTGATGGTCGATAACACCTAGGCCAGTGCATCTAAACAAGATATTGAAGTCAATTAATTCCTTCTTAATTACTTCACAGCTATGCATGTTGATACCTATGTAGAAGAGAAAGAATATACCCTCATATTCACGTTCCTCTTAGCACAGGACCAAAAGCTGGAAGATGTGAGATCAGTTTCAGCTTATTTACCTGCTAACTTTTTAACTTATCAATAGTTACTTAACATTAAAAGCTGTGGTCCTATTCCTTAACTGTAACAAAGATTATTTAAGGATATTCATATCCCTTGAGCTCCAAAATCCTAGAATTCTATAAACTGTAGATATGTGTTCTATCTGATAATGAAAAATAATTTTATTTAGAGTTTCCTAGTTTTAAAGGAGCATTTAAAAACCTAAATATGGAACTGATATTGTTCAAGAAAAGAGTAACCTTTGAGAACTGACCAAAATATTTCCACAGTTGCCCAGTCTGAGAAACACTGATTCAAAAATCTCATTTTATACAAGGAAAATGTGAATCATCTCTGATAAAGAGAAATTTAATCTCTATCACTAATAAACAAAGTTGCCAGATTTAGCAAATAAATATGGTATATACCCATCCATTTAAATTGAAATTTAAATAAACTGAATAACTTCTTAGCACACCCTGTATCCTTGCCTGGAGAATCCCATGGAGAGAGGAACCTGGCAGGCCACAGTCCATGGGGTCGCAAGAGTCAGACACAGCTTAGTGAATAAACCAGCACTACCACACTGCTGCTGCTGCTGCTAAGTCGCTTCAGTCGTGTCCGACTCTGTGTGACCCCATAGACGGCAGCCTACCAGGCTCCCCCGTCCCTGGGATTCTCCAGGCAAGAACACTGGAGTGGATTGCCATTTCCTTCTCCAATGCATGAAAGTGAAAAGTGAAAGGGAAGTCGCTCAGTCCTGTCCGACTCTTCATGACCCCATGGACCGCAGCCTACCAGGCTCCTCTGTCTATGGGGGTGCCATTGCTTTCTCCAACTACCACACTGAGGGATGTGCATTTTCATATAAGTATGTGCTACCCTAAAATGTTTAGGGATGTACTAAAATCTAGGGACATACTAACAAGTTATTCATCATTTATCTGAAATTTAAATTAAACTGGGCACCTGCACAGGCCTACTCAGCTGACTCTTTGTTAGGACTCCATAGACCTGTTCCCCCTTGATGCACCCACAGAGCTAGTGCTATATTATCAGATGGAGCTGGGAATCTGCATGTCTGCTTCCCTAAAAGGCAAGAATGGTTTGATGTGACATCAGGGGCTGTGCCCCTCCAGAGTATCCTGAGACCATTCTGAAGGAATGCACAAAAATGGAAATGCTCACATGACAGACGAGAGAAATAATCAAAGATGTTTTATTCAGATTCACCTCTCCTCTGCTCCTCCACTTCACATTAGGAATTTGTTTTACACATTTTATTTTTAAAAATTCTAATTTTATTCTTAAGGAGTTGGGGTGAAATCTGACAAAGTGCAATAAAGCATTTCTACTCACAGAAGAGTTATACCAACAGAACTCCTCTGAAACAAGCCCTCATGAATAAATGCAAATCCACAATGTTGTAAGAGTATCCTGTCTCCTCTTTCCAGATACCATTTCCAGCTAAAATGAAAAAAGCCCAGTACCCTAGGGTAAGCAGACTCCAAACCCACCCCTGCAGGAACAAAATGGTCTTTAGAGAGAGTTCTGGAAGCTGGGGTCCCCTGCGGAGTCTGGGTGTGCATCGTGAAACAACAAAGGAAGATCCTGAATCGGCCACAGTGTGCTCTGGCTGGCAGCCAGCTCTGTGCCTTCCTCTTCGTCTCCCATGTAGTCTGTGCTTTCTGCTTAATTCAGGACGGTTTGTCGTGCTTTTAATACCACACAGAAATGCCCTAACGCAGACCCATATTTCCAAGATGCCTCCCAAACCCATTCCTGCACACTCCACCCCTCCCCTTGCCCCTCCTTGCCCCTTCCTCTCCCTCCCCCGTCTGGCTCCCCCTGACATCGCTCTATCACCACTTACACGTGACACCTTGGTTTCTCCCCACCTCCTCTCCTCCAATACAAGCCTCCTTGGTCTCCAAATGGGACCCTTTACAGAAGACTCACTCAAACACATCCCTCATGGTTTCCTCTTAAAACCAATACTTTACACTGTACCATCAAACACTGGCTCATTGATTCTCATCATTGTATATGTGCTTGTTCTTCTTTCCATCTCTATTACTATAACTTCAAAGGCAAAGTCTTTCTCTTCTATCCTTCTTTTTTGTCTTCTTTGATAACAAAGTATATGGCCGTGTACCTAGTAAGCGTTCAAGTGACAAGCATTTGAGTAATAAACGATGGTAGTGGAATACGTAGATGTTAAAGTTTAAGGATTTCAGAATTTTACCCAAATGCATCATCTAGACCTTCAAAGCAGGTCTCACCTCTGCCTGGCTGGACCATCAAGCTGTTAAGATTTGTGTTTATTGCTTCCTGACTGTTTGTCCATAGGATGGTTGTGCCTGTTTAATTATTTCCCCCAGAATTTAGTTTACACCAGTTCAAGAGACTCTGAATTCTATAATTACTTTTCCATATTGGAGAAAGTTCTCTATATTTTTAATCCCAGTTTCAAGAATAACAACTTCCTTATTTGGAATCACTGGAAAATTATACCCGCATATAGATAGACTGTTATTCTAGGCTATAAATGAAAACGCTTTGTTGGGAGGATGAGTTGGGGAATAGAGTCGGTTGTGGGCTCTGACAGAAGTATCATTTAATCCTTTATATACTGCTAAATATATAGCGGAAGTGGCGGACATCTCCACCAGACAGAAAATGTAAGGGACGACCTCTCATTTCAGTACTTCTTTTAATGGAACCTCAAGCTGTCATCTTGCAGTTTTTTCTTTTTCTATTTATGGTTGTCTGTATAATCTTTGGTTACACGGAGTGATCAGAGGTAACTGAAAGTTTTGCAAGAGAGAGTTTCATGACTACAAGATACAAATCGTGTCATGTCTTGTATTTATTTTACTTATTTGCTTTTATTCCAATAAGATCTCAAAGGCTTCACATAAGATTTGTAGACAAGAATAGTAGATAAAGAATGGAACCAAAGTTATAAAGCCACAGAAATATATTTAAACTGTTTCCTTGCTTTTTTCTGTCTCAACAAGAGCTAGACAAGGAGAGTTTGAATTAAAGCTGTTTACTTTGATTGTGATCTACACGTTGATGAAAATAAAACAGAAGTAAGCAATTGAAAGCAGCATCTCCTTAATTTAGTTTTTCTAGCTATACAGTGTAGTTGTGTTTAAACAGATCATATATATTTTGGAGTCAAAGTCTTTTTTACTTCACTGAAGATATTAAACCATACTAAATATCTCATTTAAAAGTTGAATCACACATTTATTGAAATAACTCAAATATAACTGTCTTTTAAAATTTACAGTATTTTTCAATTATAGAAGTGGTCAAATTATCTTCAAATTATAGCAAAAATTTTATGGAAAAATGTCATTGCAATTGTAAATATTTATAGAACATGCATAACTTATACTTCTTCCATTACATTTTCTTAGGTTAGTTTCAAACATACACTATGGTACTAACAACATAGCAGTTTAAGTAAAAATGAAAAGTCACAAGTATATTCTGTGGAAATTGCAGCTGAAGTCTCTATAGTCACTAATGGAGGGAAAAGTCTTTTGGGATCAAGAAACATATTAGTAATGTAAACACTGCATTGTCCGTTAAGGACATGGGGCATTTCTGGCCATGGTGTAAGCCAGTCCACAGTGGGTTTCTGCTAATTCTCACAGAGGGGCAGATACATAGAAGGTGGACAATGCATGGATATTTATTGAATCTCCACTTTTACTTAGACTCTTCATTCAGAATCCAGGGAACTCCGAAGAGTCTATATGTTTGGTGAAAGAAATATGTATTCCGATCCTTTTAATCCCTGAAATATTTTGAGGAATATCCTATTTTAATACATGCAAACTCAACTAAAATAACTGAAAAATATTCATGCTTTCATTTGGCTTGTCAGGAGGGGAGTTGGCAAAAAGTTGTATTGATTCATCACCAATATGATAATGAAGAAGCTAAGAAAGGAAGCATTCCATTTTCCATCATGTTGGAAATAGTATTGATTTAGGAGGACAAGCCTGTGAAACGTTTTTCAGCTTCCATTGTTGGCCTATCAGGAAGACTATGTAGATTTCCCAACCGTATATGAAGTTCCAAATCACAAATTATATTTTCAACATTCTATGTAGGTACAATATGAAAATAAAACATTTCCAAGAAATCTTTCACACACACACAGAGACACACACACACACACAGAGACACACGCACACAGAGACACACGCACACACACGAACATAAATGTTTTAGGTCAATTATTTAATAGTTTGACAAATGTATCTAAATGTTTACTTTTTATTAAATGTCTTTTTAGAAATATTACAATAGAAACATCATGGCCAAGAGATTAAGGAATTACACTAGGCTATGAGTTTGTTTAATACATTGATATTACATAACTAAATAAGGTCATTTATTGGTGACAGTTTCACTACATTAAATAATCACTGTACTTAACATACCCAGGTAGAATCCAGAATATGTTTTCCTTCGTTTTATAATAGTAATAGCCTATACAACCTGATATGTATCTGTTTGATTATTTAATCTCTTCTTTAATCTGACTTCTAAAATAAGTAATTTTGCATATTGTTCTCACTGAGCAAAGACAAATACACATGAAAATGCAAACATGCCTCTCTGGTCCACTTACTTCCTCAAGAGCACAGCAAGAGATAAAACTCGAGACCACTGGTATTGATACTACAGTGAGCATCCATGAAATAGGCGTTTCAAAATCTAAATTGTGCAAAGCTGCAAATCACATAATCCCTGAGTTTCCTATATCTTCTCTACTGCTATGAAAAAGTCCACAAAAATTAAAGTAGTTGTCATTGGATTAATTAGGGCACAGTACACAATCCTATTGGTAACATAAGGACAGTAAGGAGCCATCAACAAAAGAGGCTGTGACCAAGGAAATTTCATACAGCTTTTTTTAATGAAGAAGTTGGCAAGGATACATTTTCAATTGATCTTTTCAGTTCATCTCTAAGGATTTGATGGTCTAAGAACTTCATAATGCATGAACAAAAGAAGATATTTCTTTAACCTATTGTCAGGAAATAATAAAACAGCTTTGCTTTACATTATGTTCCATGTTCTGAGGGCATCCTCAAGTACTTCCTGTTATATGTGCTGTATTAGTCTTAAGAATTTGGGTGGTAGAGAGCTGGTTAAACTGATCATTTTCTGTAGCTTACCCATGTGACCGCCCCTTCAGAGGGGTGGATATTCCTCACTCCAGCCACAGGACCACATGATCTATTTGACAACTGAAGTCTTCCAGGCTAATGAACCACAGTCCTCCTGGGCACAATTTTGGGCTCATCCATGTCTGATGTAAAGTAGATGTTGTGTGATAGCCATTAAGTCAGGAGAATCTGAGTTTGGTCTTAGAAAGCACAGAAAATTAGGAAGCCACTTTTTACAAGAAAACAATTCTGTCAAAATTAGTTGGCCCAAATGAACACGTGAAAACATTTTAAATCATTCATCCTTGTTTCCATGAATGATTCAAAATGCATTCATGTAGTTCATTCATTGAATTTAGAGTGAGAAGTATTTCCTTACTTAATTTTCCATATACTCCAAGTTTTCTAAAATGAACATATTTTACTTGTTTGAGAAAAATGTAAGTTTGGAAAATCAAAAATAATTTAGAAGTGACTTCTGCTATCAAAGCCTTCAGAGCTTTTTTTGAAGAGGTGAGACATTAACTCAAAATGTTGACAGAAGGTAGCATGCCAAAACTACCATTATATAACATATATACACCACTATATGTAAAAGAGAAAACCAACAAGGAACTACGGTATTGCACAGGAAACACTACTCAATATTCTGTAATCATTTATAATGGAGAAAAGTTTTGAAAAAACAATGTATATATGAATCACTTGTACCCCTGAAACTAACACAACATTATAAATCAACTACACTTCAATAACAAAATAAATTTAAAAAGAAAGAAACATTGAAAGAATCCACCAAATACTGTAAGGTTTATTGAGGAGTAGGGTAGAGTGAGGGTGGGAATGATCTTTCAGCAGTTTAGATAACATTTTATGTAGAATTTTTCCTTTAATCTATCCCTGGAAGGAAGCAACAGTAGAAAATCTGGGCACATTTCAGTGTCAAAAAAAGAAGTGTATATATATTACTATGTACACTATTAAAATTCTAAAAGAGGAGGATATCAAAGCGAAGTATTCAATATGTCAATAAATTTGGAAAACCCAGCAGTGGCCACATGACTGTAAAAGGTCAGTTTTCATTCCAATTCCAAAGAAGAGCAATGCTAAAGAATGTTCAAACTACTGCACAATTGCACTCATTTCACATGCTTAGTAAAGTAATGCTCAAAATTCTTCAAGCTAGGTTTCAGCAGTACATGAACTGAGAACTTCCAAGTGTATAAGCTGAATTTAGAAAAGTTAGAGAAACAAAGATCAAATTAAAAACATTCCTCATATCATAGAAAAAGCAAGGGAATTTCAGAAAAAGCGTCTACTTGTGCTTCATTGACTATGCTAGCACCTTTGACTCTGTGAACCACAGCAAACTGTGGAAAATTCTTAAAGAGATGGGATACCTGACAAACTTACCTGTTTCCTGAGAAACCTATATGTGGGTCAAGAAGCAATAGTCTGAACCAGACATGGAACAACAGACTGCTTCAACATTGGAAAAAGAGTATGTCAAGGTTGTATATTGTCACTCTGCTTACTTAATTTATATGCAGAGTACATCATTTGAAATGCTGGGCTGGATGAAGCACAAGCTGGAATCAAGATTGCTGGGAGAAATATCAACAGCCTCACATATGCAGATGATACCACTCTAATGGCAGAAAGTGAAGAGAAACTAAAGAGCCTCTGATGAAGGTGAAAGAGGAGAGTGAAAAAGCAGGCTTAAAACTCAACATTCAAAAAATGAAGATCATGGCATCTGGTGCCATCACTTCACGGCTAATAGATGGAGGAAAAGCAGAAACAGTGACTGCCGGGAGCCAGCACAGGAGATCCCACCCATGACAAGGTCATGTGGAGAGGCCTGATGGGCAAGGCGAGCCAGGCCTCAGGGGTTCCCCCTGAGTTTCCCTGAGCATCTACCCCCCAAAAAACCAGAATCTGCCTGCCATACTGTACTGTGCTTTTCCACTCTTCTGACACTCTCTGGGAAAAGTTAACTCAGGGCTTTAGTCTTCTGCATTTGAAAGGAATGTTTCAGTTCAAACCCTCTCTGATAACTCTCTAACTTGCCTAACAGGTCCCCCCGCCCCCGCCCCATCCCTTACAGCTTGTGAATTGTTTATAGCCCTACAACTGCAAGAGGCACAAAGCTTAAAACATTTTAAACATACAGAGCCTTTTCTAAAGAGCTAAAAATCATATTGGTGATGGGTTTCACTGTTGACTCAATGATTGCTGCCAGGCCTCCATATTCTTTTATCTTTTAGGCACCTGGGAGGATATTAACCAATCCTCAAAAGGTATATAGTAGTTTTGATGTTAGCAACACTAGACTTTGGAGTTAATTACTTTTCTTTTGTTATAAATCACTGTACTCCTTTTACTTGTTATAAATTGCTGTATCTTTGCTATGTAAGAATGTAACTTTATTTAGTGCTTTCTGAGAGTGGCACCAGACTTTGGGAAGATCAACACAAATAAGTCTTCTGGTTGACAAACCCTTATCAGAAAAAAGGCTGTAAAATGTTAATTGGCCCTTTTGGCCGGAAGATGATGTAAATCACCTAAGACTTGTGTATACAACTGGGTATGCAGAGAGAAAAGCCTGGTTTTGATAAGAGTCTGGGCTGCTAACGCTGCATAATTTTGTATTACCCATTGATCTCTATGTACAATCAAAAAGGTATAAAATGCCTTTCTAGACAATAGAGGCCGGGCCAGTCATTGGAAGGACTGGTTTCCCCCGTGTCTCTTCTTTAGTCTGTTTCCTGGCTGAATTCCCATCTGGGGCGTGGAGGCTCGCCATGTCTACTTACTTGCCCTGGCTTTTAAGTTCCATGCGAGAGGGAGTCCAAGGTGGGGCACCCTCCGATATTCAAGAGGATGCTGGTGGCCTAATGTAGATGGTGCAAACTTCTTGTCCTGAATTTTTATTAGTTCTCTACGTAAACCAAGTTATTCAGCCTCTTTTCTCCACTTAATTTTCCTACTACACTATTTCTTCCTAATCTAATCTTATATTTCTAATTAAATAAATAAATAAGTTTTTCCTCGCCTATCTGTCTCTCCTTCAAATAAACCTGGATCCACTGGGGCAGGACCCCGGCAAGTGACAGATTTTATTTTCTTGGGTTCCAAAATCGCTGTGGATGGAGACTGCAGCCATGAAATTAAAAGGCACTTGCTCCTTGGAAGGAAAGCTTTCTTGGAAGGAAAGCTAGACCTAGACAGTATTAAAAAGCAGAGATGTCATTTTGCTGACAAAGGTCCATATTGTTAAAGCTATGGTTTTGCCTGTAGTCATGTATGAATGTAAGAGTTAGACACATAAAGCAAGCTGAGTGCTGAAAAATCGATGCTTTTGAATTGTGGTTTTGGAGAAGACTCTTGAGAGTCCCTTGGATTGCAAGGAGATCAAATCAGTCCATCCTAAAGGAAATCAGTCCTGAATATTCATTGGAAGGACTGATGCTGAAGCTCCAATACTTCGGCTGCTTGATATGAAGATTCGACCTATTGGAAATGATCCTGATGCTGGGAAAGATTGAGGGCAGAAGGAGAAGGAGGTGACAGAGGATGAGATGGTTGGATGGCATCATCGACTCAATGAACATGAGTTTGAGCAAACTCCTGGATATACTGAAGGACAGGGAAACCTGTCATGCTGAAGTCCATGGGGTTGCAAAGAGTGGGACCTGACTTAATGACTGAATACCAACAACAATACTATTTAACATAATTCCTGAGTTTTGAGGACTTCCTGATACCTATACTATGCCCCAAATGGGTACATTATTCATCAGTTAAAAATAATAGTGGAAAATAAAAGGAGTAAAGAAGGTTCAGTCAGTTCAGTTCAGTCACTCAGTCGTGTCCGACTCTTTGCGACCCCATGAATTGCAGCATGCCAGGCCTCCCTGTCCATCACCAACTCCCGGAGTTCACTCAGACTCACATCCATCGAGTCAGTGATGCCATCTAGCCATCTCATCCTCTGTCGTCTCCTTCTCCTCCTGCCCCCAATCCCTCCCAGCATCAGAGTATTTTCTAATGAGTCAACCCTTCGCATGAGGTGGCCAAAGTACTGGAGTTTCAGCTTTAGCATCATTCCTTCCAAAGAAATCCCAGGACGGATCTCCTTCAGAATGGACTGGTTGGATCTCTTTGCAGTCCAAGGGACTCTCAAGAGTCTTCTCCAACACCACAATTCAAAAGCATCAATTCTTTGGCGCTCAGCTTTCTTCACAGTCCAACGCTCACATCCATACATGACCACTGGAAAAACCATAGCCTTGACTAGACAGCCCTTAGTCGGCAAAGTAATGTTTCTGCTTTTGAATATGCTATCTAGGTTGGTCATAACTTTTCTTCCAAGGAGTAAGCGTCTTTTAATTTCATGGCTGCAGTCACCATCTGCAGTGATTTTGGAACCCAAAAAAATAAAGTCTGACACTGTTTCCACTGTTTCCCCATCTATTTCCCATGAAGTTAGGGACAGAATTTTGGTGACTCTCACGCAAAGACCAAAGGTTTGCACTCTGTTCAGGTGGCAATGAAGGGCCATCACAGTTTTGTAAAAGCAGTTTTCCTTGATCATACTTGTGCCCTTTCACACACAATCCACTGCCTCTCTGTTCTGGATAAGGAGAAAATACTGCTGTTTCTCCTGAAAAACTTGGTAGCTGGCCTCCAAGATGACCACCCCAAGTCCATACCTGTGCATTTCAGGTCCTCCATAGTCCCTTTGCAATTGGATCTCTATGTTCTAGCAGAATATGGAGAGCATGACAGTGTGTGATTTGCAATGCTGGGTCTTAGTGACACTGCAGTTTCCACCCTGCCTACTCAGATTGCCTGCTGTGATGGAGGCCGGCTGCCTCTCTGGGAGGACACTCAAGAAGCCCTGTACACAGACTATCTGCAGAGAAACCAACTCCCAGCATCAACTTGCCAGCATGGGAGTGAGTTGCTTTACAAGTGGGTCTCAAGTCCCTGGTCAAGCTGCAGTTGCATGTTGCATAGCTGGTGACATTCCATTGCAGCCTGGAGAATCCAATCATGAACCACTCTCACACTGCCACTCCCCTGTTACACATTAAAAACAAAAAAATTGCAGCCATTTCAGGCCACTAAATTTGGGGGTAATTTATATGAGTCAAGAAATACACAAGTAACTCAAAGACGTCCTAACTATCTGCTCAACCATGGGTTTTGCCAGACAAAACATTATTTTAGAAAATGAGAGCAACTATGTAGACCCTGATGCTAGGAAAGAATGGGGGCAGGAGAAAGGGACAACAGAGGATGAGATGGTGGGATGACATCACAGACTCAATGGACATGGGTTTGGGTGGACTCCAGGAGTTGGTGAGGGACAGGGAGGCCTGGAGTGCTGCAGTTCATGGGGTCACAAAGAGTCGGACATGACTGAGCAACTGAATAGAATAGAACAGAAGTTTCCACGTGCTCTATTGACAGGTATTCTAGTATAGGTAGAGTTTTGATGTGGTACCGATTAATTGTATCACATTTTAGTTAGACTATCATCTGAAGATATGGAAAAATGAATCAGAAAATATTGGCTTCACTTTAGAGAAGCAGCAGACACAGGACATGAAAGCTGGTTAAGCCACTGTTGAATTTAATCTCTGCCATCTATACAGGTAAGTCTTGTCACTTCTGCACATGAAGGGGAGTGGGCAGGGGGAGAAAAACAGTTACCCTGCTTCCATCACACTGGGTCCCTGGATGGAGCCAAATTTAAAGCAGCAAGTCTGCATAAAAGTGTAAAACAAATGTAAAAATACACAGTGAAGTGAATGGGCAATTTGAGAAACCTAGGTTCAAATCTCAGCTCTGCTACTAGCTATATTGACCTGACATTGGGTGATTCGCTGTTTTGGAATTTCAGTTTATTGTTTCTCTCTTCAGAAAGATGGGTAATGACTGTGAGTCCTAAATAGGATAGTGTAGTGGATGGTGCCCAGCACACTGCTCGGCTCAGAGCAGTCTTTGAGAGCCTGTTATTTGATCCAAGTTATGTTACTTCTCTGAAGCTGGAAGCAGCTGGTGGAGGCACCTACTATCAGGGAGAGGTGATCAGGAAATCTGAAACTGAGTAGGTTTGAGGGACTCATATCTGATTAGATATATTGACAAGACAGCTGAAGTCATAGGAATTAAAACATCAATACAAATAACAAACGCCATTTGAATTTAACATGAGTATTTTACATTCAACATTTCATGTGTATGAACTGACGTCCTTCCTTTCACAATAACTCTATGAGGTTAAGATCAGCATCTGTTTCACACACGAGGAAATCAAGACTGAACAATATGTGCAAACTGTGATAAAACCCAAGTTCACTGAACTCAGAATTGGGAGAGCATCTTACCAGAGAAAACTGCTCGAGGAGAGGTAAAAACATGTTGTAAAGAATTCACAAGAAACAGAAGAAGGTGGACCCGCATCTACATGAGGAACAAAGGCATCAAGAAGGAAGATAAAAAATCAGAAATGATGGATGGACCTAGAGATTATCACACTAACCGAAGTGTCAGACAGAGACGGACAAATATCACATGATATCACTTATATGTAGAATCTAAAAAAAATGACACAAGTAAACTTACTTATAAAGCAGAAAGAGACCCACAGACATAGAGAACTTATGGTTACTAAAGGGGAAAGGAGGGTAGGGGGCATAAATCATGAGCTTGGAATTGGCAGACACAAACCACTATATGTAAAATAAACAACAAAGTCTTACTGTATAGTGCAGGGGACTATATTCAATATCTTATAATAACATAATGGAAAAGAATGTGGAACACGATATATGTCTGAATCACTTTGCTGTGAAACTAACACAATATTGTAAATTCACTCTACTTCAATAAAACAAATTTTTAATCAGAAATGTGCAGGGAGATAGGCACAACAAGAGACAGCACTGAAAATCAAATTAAGGAAACCCTCTCCACAAACTCACCAAGGCGTGTGCTTTAAAGCTCGTTAAAACACAAAAATTACGCTTTACAACCTGATTTTGGAGAAAATGACTTAGTGAAACCCCTAAGTGGTGTCACTGAATGAAAAGCTTAGCCTCACTAAGACCGTTTTCTTATCAATAATTGGAGACTATAGTGAAAGGGGTCCAATTATAACAAGTTAGCGCACCTAAAATTGTCATAATAGTGCCTGAGATATAACATGTGTTTAAAACTCGATTTTATTAAATACAATTTAAGGTGTATTTATTTAAATATATCCATGAGGTAAGTTTACACATATAAGTGTGTGTATATGTATATATATGAAACAATTTAACAATTTTCGTTTTCAGAACTTCACACAAACAAGATACTTACAAAGTATACCACATAACAATTCTGTCTGAAACAAATCAATGAAATTCTAGGCTCACTAAGACACGAATAGCAAGGAAATGAAAAATCCTTATAATTTAAAAAAATTGCAAAGTTTTATCTATATCTGCATATTTCAAATAATATATTTTAAATAATATAATAATCAGTAGAAGTTTTTTTTTTTTCTTAAAAGAATGACTAGGAAAAGATATTTCATCAAATCAGATATTTTCCTAAACATTTTCTAAATCTAGTTTAAGAACTAATTCTAGTCACATTAAAATAATAACAACCCCTGCCTACAACTATAAAAGATTATAATAAGAATTATTAAAATTACATGATTATATAAAATTATAAAATACTTAAAAACATTATATTAGAAACATACCATGCTATTTATATACCACATATAAACATGATGTTGATCTATATTACATATCTAATTTACATATCTACAATCAACACCAAACATTTAAGAACATTTTTTTTTGCTCTTTTAGGATGTAAAAGAGTCTTTTAAAATGATTTAGGTAACTGAAATAACACTGAAAACTCTAAAAAAGATTGAATTTTTTAAAAAAATTTTTATTGGTAACTTTCTTTGCAAAAACCTAAATACTAATTCAAAATTACTCAAAACTTAGAGATGTGCTTAGCAACAACATGTGACTCCCAGCTGTTGCCACAGAGGCAGAACTGACAATGGATAGAAAGCTAGATGTAAGCAGATAAAGAAGCCAGCACATACTTACATGTATCTTAGTGTGCATATGTTTGTGGCCCAGTGGTTTCTGTTACATATAGAACAGATTATTGCCAAAAGTGTCTCTGCCCTGCTAGTTATCTCCTTCCCACTCTGGGCCCCTATTCTAAGGATAATTAGAGATACTCCTCTTGTCTGCACCTAATATGTCCCTGAAGATGTGCTGGATTGTGAATTTTCTGATAGCACGAGCCTGTCTTCCAGTATTTTAAATGCGAGAGGTAATAAATTCTTCCTATCACTCCAAAAAACCTAATCAGCTTCACCAAATACGAGTAAAACCCTCTTAAACATAAGAAAGCCACCAAGGATGCTTGCATAATGCAAAGCATTTAGGACACTAACTACCTACTTTTTTAATGCTTAATGAACTCATTAGGTATTTTGCTTGAAGTTAGCAGTAATACAATAAAGCACTGAGTATTAAGTCATCTTCTTTACTGCAATTGGAGAAAAAAATGGCAACCCACTTCACAATTCTTGCCTGGGAAATCCCATGGATACAGGAGGCTGGCAGGCTACTACTGTCCATGGGGTCCCAGGAGTTGGACTTGACTTTGAGACTTAACCACCATCAGCACTATATTGTTACAAATATATACTGGAATGTCAATGTACATACAATATCTGAATATGTTAGAAAGACAGATTACCTACTTCCCTCCCAAGCTTTTCCAGTTTCATATAATAATCTAAAGAAGACAATCATGATATGGCACACCAAGTTTGAAGAAGGTGAGCACAGACTGTTCTAGGGGAGAACCTACAGCACACTCCACACCCTTCTGTCTTCGCTTGTCAGCAACATAAACATTTTGCTGTCAGTGGATGCAAATTGGTTATATTAGGTTTTCAATTAGATTGTGAATTTTTCTGTAAATGCTTTTGAAATTCAATATAGCTTATCAGTTAAAATGCCACACACTAATAATATTATTATTTTAATAATAACACTTGACAGCTTCCTCTACTCCCACTTCTACCTGGGTTGGGTTTTATGGCAGAATTGCTGTTGTCAAATACCCATTCTTTCCACCTTACATTGTATGAAAAAAATAATTTGTCATTTTACCTGGGTGCATGATGGCTCGGAATAAAGATTATATTTACAAACTCCCTTGGTACACCCTCCACCTTCAAGGGGATGCATACAGATGTTCTGTACAGAACTTTCAGGATTTACTTCTCAAAGGTTCTGGTGAGTCCTGCGTTCTCTTCTCCTTCCTCCCTGATGGCTCAATGCAGATACAACTGAATATCAGCAGCCAACATGGACCACGAGTGACGCAGGGAAAGGACACGGCTCACAGAGTAGTAACACGGTAGGGGCCTAACTCCTGACATTGTGAGGCCCTGTTCACCTCCTACACTGATCACCGTACCTTTTCTGGACTTGTGAGAGAAGTAAACTTTCCTCTTGTTGTTTAGGGTATTTTGCTTTTATTATTACTCTCAGTGATTCTAATTCCAAATGACACCATCTCCTTTATTCGTGCACCAGACATCTTGACTTAAGCTTAGCATAGAGCTTATCGCCAGGCTATTGTGAGAATCTATTTTCCTGGATAAGTGCCTCTAAGACAGACACTGTGTCATTTTTTTATCCCCTAAGGACCTGGAAAATAATACAGACTTAATAAATATTTAAAACCCTCCTAATACACTATATTGAGTGCATTACTGGCAAGTCCAGTTCATCAAAACTTGTCAGTTTCAACACTAAGAGACCCTATAACGACAACAAATTTTTATTAAGACTCTTTTTTTAGATACACATATTTCAGAGCTTTAATTTCAGAATAAGGAAACACATTTATTAATATTATCTTAAAAGATGGTCTCACATTTAGAGCCTTCCTGGGTGAAGAATTAAAAGACAATTCCAATCCAACATGAGCGAGCTCTTTAAAATGTGAAACAGGGCAAGATCATTAACCTCTATGTATCTGTGGACATGTTTTTACAAGCAAAGCCAAATTAGAGAGGACTAAATCATCTACTCTGTCACATTCGCTACGACTTTAATTAGAACATGGATCTGGAATAGCTTGGAATGAAGGGAAAACAGCTTCTGTCCCCAGAAGAGTCAAACACAGAGAGGGTTCTCAGCAATAGCACACTGAAAGAATGATTATTAATCTAATAGGCTTGACTTTTAGAAAAGAATGATCGCATAACGAAACAAGCTATGTGAGGATGCTGTTATCATTACTTCCGTTGCTGATAATGATCAGTGTTAACTATATTATCTATTCAGTGCTTATCCTATGTCTAGCATCATCCCAGGAGTTTTACATAAAACCATCTCATCTCATTTCACCGGGCGTTACAGTATTATCATAGGAGGAGGATAATGGGGTCTGAGGTTAAGTATATTTGTACTAGTTCATCCTTTTACTAATGTGCTTTTGAGCACTCACTGTGTGCTAGGGAGTCTTCTAAGAGTTAAACATCATGACACCACCACTGCCTAGAAAGGGTTAGTCTCCTCCCTCTACAGATGAGGACATGGAGAGCTGGTAAATGTCAGTCACTTGTACAATATCACAGCCAATGAGCGGTAGAGCTGAGACTGAAATCGATACAAAGCAGGAGTCCACAGTTCCAGTCCTAATCACTGCCATGTTGGCTGTCATGGGAATTGCTGGATTAGGAGATGCAAACTGACACAGGTGCCTCTGTAGACCCATACTGCGTGGAGACCAGACCACTATGAGCTGCTTCTAGGCCACCTGAGCCAGGCAGGGATGCAAAGGTCAATTTGTTCCCAAGGGAAAAGGCACTCACTCACCTCATCACCAACATTGGCTTAAAGGCTCTCTGACCACTTTGGGGAACCTTCCTTAGACTGCACAGCAATCTAGGGTGTTTCCGCCCAACCTCCCCTTTCCTCTTCTTCCACCCTTCTCGTGGTCTCAGATTTATACTCAATGAGTCTTCCAGTCTTTTCTGACTGCCTTCTCTCACTCTGTGCATTTCCCCTAATAGAATCCTTCTCAGCATCTGCTTCTCCAGGAACCCAACTGACACAGTCACAGTTGATGAGTTATTTCTCCTGGGAGTTCCTGGGCAGAGAAATCAGCCTAGTTCCCTGGTGAGAAGGAAGAGCACCTCTGTCACTTCTGGTACCCTAAAGAGAAGAGGAAGACTGAGAGAGAAGTGGAGTACTTCAGGACCCACTGCTTGCTAGTTGGCAGGATGAGCTCAGAATTTGGGTGTTGGTTCACTTTGTCTAATAGAAAGAAGAGTAGGAACCTCCAGGGGGATTTATCCTCTTTAAGACCTCCACAATCAGTGTTGACAGCTGCTTCCCTGAGAGCTGGGAAGATCTAAACAGCAAGGCATGGTGAATAAAGGACAGATTCCAGTGATTTAGGAAAGCAAGGGGCAAGGGAAGATATCCATTAGCATGGTGGGAGGGAGAAGAAAATGTCTGCCTGTTTACCCATCCTCTTTATGAGATTATAAGATAGAAAATTTGAAGCCAATAGTCTTATTGTATGGTACTGCATGATACTGTACAAAGACTCCCATCCCTTTTGGCATTGACTATCTTTTGGCAACTCTGCTGGAACATTTAGGTGGGCTTTTTGTTGTTTTGTTGTCTTAATTTGACCTCACATTAGGCCAGTGAATAAACTGTAGTGAGAGATCTTTCATGTACGATGAGAAGTTAAGAGGTCAGCATCTCTGAGACTCTCATTTCTTATGCAGGGATGGTAAACTGAGTCAGAACCCCTTCTGGAATCTGGGGTCTTATTTCCAAAAACTTTATCCATCTACTTCATGTTCTCCAACTTTCTTTGAGGGCACACAGAACTAGCCCACAGGGGGGATTAAAAAAAAAAAAAGAACTAGCCCACTAAAGGGGATGCCAGTCCTTGGTCATATCTTACTGAAGGGTTTTTCCCCAAAGAAACCACTGATAGGTTTGAAGCAAAGAAAACTTAGTTCTGTGATTTTACAAGTTTGCTCTGGCTGTTGTGCAGACTATTTGAGAAGGACTTTGCCATGAAGATATTTCACTATTTCTAGGGCCTCCAAAGAAAAGAGGAGAAGCGGTCCACTGAAGGTACAACTAGAATCACAGAATATCTCTATATTAGTAGTAGTAATTATTAACTGATTGGCATATTATATTAATGAGTAATAGTTCTATTCAGAACTTACTCTGAAACATTGTTTTCAATAAATTTAATTATTGTCATTTTCATGTAAGAACACAGGCTCTGAGAGGTGGAGAGACTTGTCATGGAAGTGATGGAGTCAGGATTCAAACCTAATTTTTGGTCTCTAAAGCCTAAGCTCTTTAAAAGTTTGTGTCAAACTCAAATTTACAGTAAACTTGGTACAGCTTAGCACAAAGAGTACATGAAAGAACTAACTGAGCTACCTCCAACAACCTTACATGACGGTGGGGGACATCACATCAGGGCCAACGTTTTGAGCAGGACATGCAAATTCACACATCTATATGGGAAAAAAAAACTGCAACAAATGAGACTGCAAAGATAAACTGATAAAATTCCACCACTCTCATCTCCTTACAAAGATCTATAACCCACACTTTGCCAGAGAGCCAAGAACACAGAAATCAGGGAGAACAAGAAAGGGAAGGGAGATTTAAGTGGCTTCTTTAGTCAGATTATCAAGGGGAAATAATTTTCCAGGATATTAGGTCTATATGCATTCAAACTACATTACAAAATCAAAAAGTAACATCTTGATTATTCCCTGTTTTGTATTACCTATATCATAGATTCCCTGTAATTAAAAAAAATTAAAATGTCTTACTGTAATAATCCACCATATGCACAGGTATTTATGTATGACAAAGTAATTTCACTTGTTTTGCCTGCTGATCTTTTCATCTGGTCCCCACTTTTTAAACAAATGTCAAGTAAAAAAGAAAATATTAGTGACTTAATTTGTTGACCAAGATTTGTGTTGATTGCAATCTGTAAAGAAATCTCCCATATAATAATAGTGTAATAGGTGAATCAAATTCTAAATAAAGGTCAGTAATATTTTTCTGAAAGCACATTTATACTGTACAAAGACAAATCTGATTCATTCCAACTTTATATAAATATTTTCATCCTATGAGGTCAAAGAATTCTCATAACTCACATAGGAATTTATCCAACAAACAGAAATTTTGGCAAGAGATTATAATAAGAGCCATAAGTTTTTACATCTCACCCCAGAATATCACAGTGCATCCACACAGGGTATGCCTCATGCTGCCCCTTCTAGTTACTGTCTCATCCCATCAGGAGGGTCACCTAAGGAGGCAGTAGAGGACTGAATACCCAAAGACTGTGACTGTAATACTTTCTACCACCCATGAAATCATTTAACAACGTTCTGAAATTCAGAGCAGAATTCCTGCTGCAATGATAAACTCGTTATTTGGGGGATAATCTTCCCAATTGAACAATGGTACTTATATTGCTAAACCAAATGGTCAGTTTTCAGTTCTTATCTGCTCACTTGAGACATCCTTTGTTTCTCTTTGTTGAGACATTCTTCACCTGGGTTCTAGGATACCATATTCTCTGCTTCCTCCTCCTTACTAGCCTCTAGAGGGTGGAGTACTCCAAGGCTCACATTTGGGATCTTGCTCTTTTCAATCAGGGTCCTCATTCATTAAATGACATCTGGAAACTCACATCTCTCACAATAGACCTCCAGCTCACACGTCTCCCTAGACTCTAGCTCTGCGTAAGACTGCCTATCTCCATCTCCATCTGCTGCTGCTGCCGCGTGGCTTCAGTCATGTCCAACTCTGTGCCACCCCATAGACGGCAGCCCATCAGGCTCCCCCGTCCCTGGGATTCTCCAGGCAAGAACACTGGAGTGGGTTGCCATTTCCTTCTCCAGTGCATGAAAGTGGAAAGTGAAAGTGAAGTCGCTCAGTCGTGTCTGACTCTTAGCGACCCCATGGACTGCAGCCCACCAGGCTCCTCCATCCATGGGATTTTCCAGGCAAGAGTACTGGAGTGGGGTGCCATTGCCTTCTCCACCATCTCCATCTAGGATGTCTAAAAGGCACTCCAGATTCTACAGGTCCAACACTGAGCTCTTGATATTCCAGCCTCCCCCTACAATGTACAAAATCTGTCCCTTTAAAAGTTCTCCCTATATCATTAAATGAAAACTCATTTTTTATATTTGTTCAGGCCAGACAGAAAAACCTCAGCCACACTTGACTCCCTTTTGTTTCTCGTGCTCTGTATTATATCTGTAAGGCCATCCTTTCAGCTCTAATTGTGAAAAACTATTCAGAACCCAACATATTTTTAAAACCTAGACTGCTGCTACAATTACCAAGGTCATCACTTCTCAGGAATGGTACTTCAGCAGCCTGCAGTAATAGCTCCTGTACCCAACCCTTCACCCCTATGACCATGCTTAGCACAGCAGCCAAAGTGATCTGGTTAAACCATGCCTCAGGTCAAGCCCCTTCTGGCTTTTCCACACATGACTGGAAAGACGGAAAGAGCTGCATCCAAAGAGGCTCTGTGCATCTTCTCAAGATGCAAAGCCCAGTGTTTGCAGATCACCATAATGGCACCTGTGCATCATTCAGTCACCAAAAACCAAATGTTCAGCATCGCTACTGTTCTGGCCAGAAACATATCTCAGCTTTAATGTGAGTGCATGAGATCTCAGCTTTAACGTGAGTGCATGAGAATGAAATTAGGTGTTGATAATCTAATTACAATGTTTGAATGTTAACACTGAGAAGAGCTAAGAGTGGCTGGTAGACGCTAACAGAAGGAGATGGCAGTCTTTCCTCTCACCACAGCCACAGGGAACACACTGTGTCACTGTCCAGGTCTAGAATATGGGCCACGCGCTATACACACCCTAAGGGTGTAGTAACATGGGCACTTTTTTCAAAAGGTGGCTTTTTAAGATTTAATGGACTCAACTCAGTTAATAAAAGCAAATATTTTTCTTAAGCCCACGGGCACATTAGCCTTTACTCACTAGAACAAAAATAATCCGGACTCCCACTCTGTAACAATTGTAACTATCAGGGTCCCATGTCACTGGCACGTTCTCACCAAGTGGCAGTCAAGCATGCTTTATTTTCCCCATGATAGGCATTTGAGAAGCATTTTAATTATTATCCACATCGTATCATCAACTACTTTGTGTTCACATAAAGGAACAGCTAATGCCTCTCCAAAATTTTGTGGATCATTCTTCTTTCAAATGTGGTTAAAATAACAGCGGAGAGATCACTTCTAGAACGGGAGGGTTTGGCCCTCCCAAAATCCTGTCCTCCGTAAAATGAGGACACTGACAAAACTTGTCAAAATCATTTTTTTCAGAACTCTGGAAATTACCGTAACTTGCGACAACCCACTCATTCAAGAAAGATGGCTGAATCTGGTAAGAGCAGTGTGCTTTATGGCATCTTCTCTTGTTCTCTTCCCACTTCTCCCCTCTTAGCGTCTCAGTAGCTGTCAAAACCATCTGCCCCAGAACCAAAGTATCCATGAAAAACAGGAGCCTAGGAGTTAGTTTCTTAACTGAGAAAAGAAAAGCAAACAAAACCGAAAGCAAAAAGAAGGAAGGAAATGAAAATAACAACAGAAATAAATGAAATATAGAGTAGAAAGACAATACTACCGGGACAGTAAAAAGAGATAGGACCCATTCCTTATGAATATTTATATAAAAGTCACTGAAAAATCACTAATGAACTGAATCTATGTGAGATTTAGAAAAGATTACAGGCCATAACCATGTATAATATCATAGGAATGCAAGTTGATTTAACATCTGAAAATCAATTACTCTAAAATACTATAGCAATATAATAATGGGAAAAAAAAACCATATGATCAACCAGAAAGGCGCAAATATAGTATCTAACAAAATTCAAAAACTTTCATCATAAAAACTTCATTAAATTAGAAGTAGAACAAAACTTTCTCAATCTGGTAAATCCCATCTATGAAACACTCACAGCTCATACTGCACTTAACTGAGGAAGACTGAGCTCCTCACTCAAGAGGTGGACAATACCAGCGTGTCTGCTCTTATTATATATGTTCAAAATTGTACTCGAGGATCTGGTCTGGGGAACTAGACAAGAAAAATAAATGAAAACACTCAGAAAGGATGAAAGGAATATGAAAAACTATTTCTATTTGTAGATGACATGATCTTCTATACAGATGATTCTGAAGAAGCCATAAAAAACTCATTAGAATAAGTAAGCTCAGGAAAGGTGCAAGATACAAAATCAATATACAAAAGCCAACTGTACTTCTGTACTCTGGCAGTGGAAAATGCAGTTCAACAATGACAGAAGACAGAACCCAGCATAAAAATGGGCAGATGATTTGATTCCACAGTTTTCCAAAGAAGATACAGCATGGCCAATAAATACATGGAGCTCAACTAACTGTTCATTAGAGATGTGCCCATCAAAACCATAACTGCATAACAGTCATATCCACCGCTGCTGCTGCTGCTGCTGCTGCTGCTGCTGCTGCTGCTGCTGCTGCTGAGTCGCGTCAGTCGTGTCCGACTCTGTGCGACCCCACAGACGGCAGCCCACCAGGCTCCCCCACCCCTGGGATTCTCCAGGCAAGAACACTGGAGTGGGTTGTCATTTCCTTCTCCAATGTACGAAAGCGAAAAGTGAAAGTGAAGTCACTCAGTCGTGTCCGACTCTTAGTGACCCCATGGACTGCAGCCCACCAGGCTCCTCCATCCATGGGATTTCCAGGCAAGAGTACTGGAATGGGGTGCCATTATCCACCAGGAAGCCTAAAATTTTAAAAGATGGTCAATAATAAGACAAACATGTAACAATCAGAAACCTCTTTCGTTGACTGTGGGATTAAAAAATGGTGCAAACATTTTAGAAAACAATTTGCTATCAAACAATTTTGCAGGCTACAGAGAAACTGTCCCTTATAGAAAGAGTCTCTTAATGTGGGAAACTTCACCGTCATCTTATTTTAAAAATTTCTACAGACACACCAGCTTCCAGGAACCACCACCCTGGTCAGTAAATTTGAAAGGAAGACCCTTTACCTGCAAAAAGATTACAACTAGCTGAAGGTGATGGTGGTTAGCACTTTTTTTTTTTTTTGCAATAACATGTTTAAATTAAGACATGTAGACTCTATTTTTAGACATAATGCTATTGCACACTTAAAAAATATTACAGTAAAGATAACTTTATTTATGCACTGGTAAACCAAAAAATTATGTGATGGTTTATTTTAATGTTCACTTTATTGTGGTGATATGAAAATTGAACCTGAAATGTCCCCAAGCTGTGTCTGAACATCAAATAGACAAACTGCCTCTCAGGTCCTGGTTCTTCCACCCCCTGGAATGTGCAGCTACATTTCTTTCTTTTCAACAGGCTCCACTTTTTTTTATTTTTTAAACAGCTAGTTATTCATCCTTCAAGTCTCAACCTAAATGTTTCCTTCTCAAGTAAGTGTGATTTGACCACCCTCGCTCCTTCCCATTTACTACATCCTACATTCTTTAACTTAATAGAACTTGAGTTTTTGGAATTTTTCATTTATTTATTTCATATTTTTTGTCTCCTATTAATCTATATTGCATGTCAGCAGAGACCAAATTCATCTATCCAACTCACTCTTGTATTCCCAATATGAATCTCAGAGTAGACAGCCAATAAATGATTTTAGATGAATAATAAGTAAATAATTGTTGATCAAAAGAGCTTTGCTCATGAGCACAGCAGGTCTTGAATTCCAGAGGCACTTGTAACAGAAACCAGTCATCATGGGGCATCACTCACAGCCTTTTCTGTGCCAGATGCTTTTTCTAAGTCATTTTACTTACTTGGGTTTAAGGAAAAGCAAGCTAATTTTCTCAAATGATAAATTATTTTTTGGAAAGCTGGAAGCAATAAACTGCCTCCAAGCAACTGATTCATCAGCAAAAGCCACTGCTGAGCTCAGTGTTAGTTCCACGGGGGTAGGAAATGGAGGAGTTGTGGCCTTATTCTTCAAAAAATTTTTAAAATCTAATTGAAGAAAGAGAACCTCTATAGTAGACAGTTCTTTCAAGTACAAGGCTGTCCAGGGTCATCTGATATATCTAACTGATATTTGACCCCATTTTTAGAGGCATCCGTGTGGGAAGAACATTGATAGCTTAGGTGGAGAATCCAGATGAATTCTGATGACAAGTACACACACGTTTACGCCCACCAGCAAAATGGCATATCTCATCATTTTAGTAAGTGATTATTACATAACTAATCATTTTAAAAGCCGGAGTCAATGGAAACAGAAGGGGACCGTCAGGATGGAGCTAAACAGCTTCATTCATTATCCACGTATGCATCCAATAATGCAGGCAGGCAGGCTTCTAGAAAGTGCTGTGAGAGAACGGTGACCACTTGCACTCTGCTACCAGAGGAGATAGGACAGGAGATATTCAGGTAAGGGGGTAGAGTGCTGCAGAAACACTCAGGAGGCTCAGACACCCAAAGAGCTGCAAGGCCTGACCGTGAAAAGATCTCCCTGCACATCCAGTGGTGACAACGGATGCTTCCTCCACACCCAGCCCACCACATCGTCACCACCGTCAGCACCGTCCCAGCTATTTTTGAGTCCTCCCTCATCTCTGCCCTTGTCACTGAGTCGTGAGAAGTCGCGGATGATCTGCCCACCCTGCAGGCTGACTGCTCCGGAGACACCATAAAAGGGGCTAGAAAGCATACCTGTGACCCTGAGGATGGAGGCACACAGACCTGCATCCTGAGGCTTGCGGTCCCTGTGGTGAGAGCAAGGACAGTGACTCCACGGGTCATTTTCCTTGATGGGATTTCTGACATGGATTTAGCTGCCTTCTTTCAGGGATAAAAGGGTAAACAGCACCCTAGGTGACTTCCATTTTTGCCTGTTTTCTTGACCTCCAGTTTCTCCATCTGCTAACCACTCTTATCCTGCTCAATCCTATTTTTGCTGCATTCCGCTGATCTGCCCTGGGTTACCTATTCACATTGGGGTCCACGGGCATCCATGGTGATCTTGTTTCTGGATACACAAGCATTTCGCTTTTGCTCAGTGAAACCTGGTTCTGTCCCTGCCTTCTCCTCAGGCTTCCAAGCAGGTTCCCTGCCTGCAAAGCTGAGCTTCTGCGGCTGCTAGCTCCTTCTGTGCACTCTCACCCCGTATACCTTTGGTCCTTTGTTCACACCAGTCCCACTGAGGTATTTTAATGCATTTTGTCTTTAGGATGCCATTTTCAGCCTATTTTTCTTTTTTAAAGCTATCTTCCTAGGTATTGAGGGTACTAGTGCCAGGCCTGACTTTAATGATGCCAGAGGTGGTATATCACCCTTTATCGACTATACATTTTAAAGCATCTTTTTGCTGTTAACATCATTTCTTCTCCAGTTGGAGATTCAGCAGCAGCTTCTCTCAGTAGGGCGTTTGGGCAGCTTTTTAAAAAGTCCTGAGAATGAGGATGTTTTCCTTTGTGTTCTTAACCTACTGCCTTTTGCAGGAAAGTTTACAAGTTATAAGTGAAAATATATGTAGCAACAAGATGGACCATGAGGAGCAAAAAATAGCATTCTATTTACTATTGGGCTCTCTCCCTGGCACATTGGCAAATTTTAATGAAATCTCCGCTGTTGTGTCTTTAGTTTTAGCTTTTATTTTTAAAAAATCATCTGCTTGTTTATACCATAGGGACATGATGAAAATAAAATGAGCATTTTGAGCTCTTTTGAGAACTTCCATGTCCTCATCATTCATTCCTCTATTTTGTAGAATTTTCTGCACCACATTTTGGACAGAAGATCTTCTTACTGACCAAATACAAGCAACGTGACTCTTGTAACTGACAGCTATGATCTCTCAACAACTCAGGTTAGTTCAGTTCAATCACTCAGTTGTGTCTGACTCTTTGTGACCTAACGGACTGAAGCATGCCAGGCCTCCCTGTCCATCACCAATCCCCGGAGCTTACTCAAACTCACGTCCGTCAAGTCGGTAATGTCATCCAACCATCTCATCCTCTGTTGTCCCCTCCTCCTCCTGCCTTCAGTTTTTCCCAGCATCAGGGTCTGTTTCAAAGAGTCAGTTCTTCATATCAGGTAGCTAAAGTATTGGAGTTTCAGCTTTAGCATAAGTCCTTCCAATGAATATTCAGGATTGATTTCCTTTAGGATGGACTGGTTGGATCTCCTTGCAGTCCAAGGACTCTCAAGAGTCTCCTCCAATATCACAGTTCAAAAGCAACAATTCTTTGGCACTCAGCTGTCTTTATAGCCCAAATCTCACATCCACACATGACTACTGGAAAAACCACAGCTTTGACAAGATGGACCTTTGTCGGTAAGGTTAGGTCTCTGCTTTTTAATATGCTGACTAGGTTGGTCATAGCTTTTCTTCCAAGGAGCAAGAATCTTTTAATTTCATGGCTGCAGTTATTATCTGCAGTGATTTTGGATCCAAAGAAAATAAAGTCTGCCACTGTTTCCATTGTTTCCCCATCTATTTGCCGTGAAGTGATGGGACGGGATGCCATGATCTTAGTTTTCTGAATGTTGAGTTTTAAGCCAACTTTTTCACTGTCTCTTTCACTTTCATCAAGAGGCTCTTTAGATCTTCTTCAATTTCTGCCATAAGTGTGATGTCATCTATACATCTGAGCTTATTGATATTTCTCTTAGCAATCTTGATTCCAGCTTGTGCTTCATCTAGTCTAGCATTTCTCATGACGTGTTCTACATATAAGTTAAATAAGCAGGGTGATGATATACAGCCTTGATGCACTCCTTTCCCAATTTGGAACCAGTATGTTGTTCCATGGTCAGTTCTAACTGTTGCTTCTTGACCTGCATACAGATTTCTCAGGAGGCAGATCAGGTGTTCTTGTATTTCCAAATCTTTAAGAATTTTTCACAATTTATTGTGATCCACACAGTCAAAGGCTTTGGTATAGTCAATAAAATAGAAGTAGATGATTTCTGGTATACTCTCGCTTTTTCAATGATCCAACAGATGTTGGTGATTTGATCTTTGGTTCCTCTGCCTTTTCTAAATTCTGCTTGAACATCTGGAAGTTCATAATTCACATACTGTTGAAGCCTGGCTTGGAGAATTTTGAGCATTACTTTGCTAGCATGTGAGGTGAGTGCAATTGTGTGTTAGTTTGAGCATTCTTTGGCATTACCTTTCTTTGGGATTGAAATGAAAACTGACCTCAAGAAATACATATTTATTATAATGGAGCCTTAGAACACTATTTATATGTGTGTAGACAACCATAATGTCTAGAGTTTGTACCCAAATATACAACAGAAAGACAATAGGTTAGTCATAGTTTTAGACTATATCTACCTAAGGGAATGAATGCTTGTTTTTTTCCTCCCATTATTGAACTCTTATAATTTAGTAAAGCTTAGTTGTTTATGCAGTATAATAACATAAGGTACAATTTCTGCCTTCAAGAACACATTCTAGTGAATATGGGGGTGGGGTTAGGGAGAGGATGAAAGGAAAAGTGAAAGTCACTTAGTCCTGTCTGACTCTTTGCAACCCCATGGACTACACAGTCCATTGAATTCTCCAGGCCAGAACACTGGAGTGGGTAACCAGGTCCCTTTCCAGGGGATCTTCCTGACTCAGGATTTGAACTGCTATCTCCTGCATTGCAGGTAGATTCTTTACCAGCTGAGCTACCAGGGAAGACCAAGAGGATAACAGGCATAAATTACAGTAAATACTAATACACTTGGTTCTAAAATAGCACATGAACCAAATACTGCGATCATAGAGCAAGAAGTGCTTATTAAGGGACTGAGATTATATTTGAACTATGTGCTGATGTTGGGGTAATACTTTTATAGAAAATGTATTTTAGGACAACAGAAGAGTGAAGTGATATGTATAGACATGCAAGAAAGCGTGCTATTTAGCTTAAAAGAGCGCAAAGGGGAGTGTGGAGAGGCTGGGTGGCAGACGGCCTGGAAATGGAGCATGTGGTCAGCCTATCACAGGTTTCATGATCAGCTAAGGAGGCTGAGGTTCCTTCTTCAGGCTGAGATTTGTGACTTTAGAGAAAGAGTGGGATTAATGACTCCAATGCACATTGAAAAATGCGCTGACTATAGGGACAGTACTTGTGTTTTGTTTGGGTGTTTTACACTTGAGATGACTTGGGAATATACAGATAGCATTATTCAGTCGATAGAATACACAACATAATCTGCCTCTCATGTGTGTTTAAATCTGTGTGCCTCACAGTGGTGGTTGAAAATCATTGAAAAAATGTTCAAGGGGAGTTGATGAAGGAAGTCATCGAAGGACAAATTACTGGGTAGGGGGAGGGGGTCTGGATAGATTAGTACCTGCATAGGCAAAGTGGGGAGAATTTCACAGAGGAGAGCCCAAATGTGAGCAAGCAGTTTGAAAATGAGAACAAAACAAAGAAATCTGGCAGTTTGAACTTATCTGTGACCAAAGTGGGCAAGTTCCAAGTACTGGCAAGTGCAACAGCCAACCTCCCACAGCTGAGAAGAAGCCCCTTCCTTTGATGAGGTTTGGAAGTCAAGCAGAAGGTGAAAATGGACCTCAATGTAAGTGCAGTGGATTAGGGGAAGATTTGTTTGCTTATTTGCTTGCAGAAGGGATTATTTGGTTGGGCCCACTGTAAGTGTAACTATAGGATGAAGGAAAGAAGACCTGTGAAGATGAGAAACCAAAAATAAATAATGTAGTAGAAACTATACTAAATCTTGTAAGCAATGAACTTACTAAGCATGTTTTCTAAACTATGTTTACAAAGTGTTATTAATACAATACAGTTTTGTAACTTGGAAGTTTTCTATATCTTGAACTTAAACAATGAAAAATAAATGACTTCTAGAAAAAAGCTTGGGTTGTTATTTCAAATTCTGTCTGAAGAATCTGGGGTTCTTTTTATGGCTGTATTTACAATACAAGACATATTTGTTCTTGACTTTAAAGAAGCTGTATGATATAATGGCATCCTTGATGAAGACAGGGTAAAAGTGTGAAGCTACACCACTTCCCTTTCACCTCCTGCCCCAGTCCTCAAAAAGCGACTGACATAAATAAAAAGGACAAATTAGGCTAAAAACTTTATCAGTGCTAAAAGTAATGGCCATCTCAAATTTGCGAAGTGCCTGCCAGATAGAGTAGTGTTTCAGTCCAAACTGTAATGAGATGCTGAAAGTTGACATTCAGTTATCCTTTACAGTGGTAACCAGTCATAGGTAGTGGAAGAAATTATTATTTTTTTAAATCCCAACACCCATTATGAAAGAGGAAGACTGGAAACTCCAAGTAACTGTAAAAGACAGAAACACTTCTCCAAAATCATCCTAGTTCCACCACTGACAAACAACAAAGGTAACCAGTGAAGTTGCTCAGTCGTGCCTGACTCTTAGTGACCCCATGGACTGTAGCCTACCAGGCTCCCCCTTCCATGAAATTTTCCAGGCAAGAGTACTGCAGTGGGTTGCCCTTTTCTTCTCCAGGAAGATCTTCCCGACCCAGGGATCAAACCCAGGTCTCCCCCATTGCAGGCAGACGCTTTACCATCTGAGCCAGCAGGGAAGCTCACAAAGGTAAGGCTGGCAGAAAATTCTGACAACCCTACCAGCTTGATGCCATGCTAGTAAGTATCAATGGTTTACAAGCATTAATTTAAAAGAGGTGTAACTCTGAGACATATTCATCAAAATGGATAGATTTTAAATTACCAAAGAACTCTACTTCTTTGCCTCAAAATACCAGATTGTTTAAAGCTGCCAAAATCTTTCCACATGATTAAAACTATCCAAGGAGGTAGGGATTCTTGCTAATTTATTTTACAGAAGAAAAAGAATCTTACTAGGAAGACTAAACAAAGGTAGCACAGAACTTATAAACAATTTGTATAACAAAGGGTATACATATTGTAACCATATTTCTATCTGAGTCTCTATATCTCTGTTTGTCATCTCAGCCCTAATAGCCAGGGCTAAGCCTTTTGTAACAATAGTAGTGGAGTAATTTACAATGGATTTCAATAAGGAAATAAGAAATCTAAAATTTAGAGAAGAAGAAATAAAGTTACTGATGTTTGCTATGACTGTCTACTTTGAAAGAATACCAAATTAAAATTAAGTTACTTATAGAAATTAGATTTTGATTAGGTGCTCAGTTATAATATATTAAAAATTAAAATAATTTTATAGGCAGAAAAAATACTATGAAATAAATCATTTTTTAATGGAGAAAAAGAGCACAAAATAACTTGAATTGTGGAGGATATATTAAAAAAAAAACTATAGTACTAATTTGATATATAGTAAATAAATAAGAATTGAGTGGTATTCTATCCTTGATCTGGAATGAAGAGAGTCAATGTCGAAAGAGGCAAATTCCTTTACAAATTTAGTATTAATCTAATGGTAGGTTCACTGGAAACCTGATAGGATTATTCTAAAGCTCAGCCTGGAAAAATACATATACAATAGTCAGAATATATTTGAAACAGTATAGGAGTGAGGGACTGTTTGCTTTTTTAAGTAGGAAAGTATATTTCAAAGTTACAATAATTTAAAAGAGATGGTAAAAGCAGAAAATAGATCCCAAGTGGAAAGAGATTCTAAAATATATCAATATACACTTAGACATGAGGTACACGTGGACTGTCAAATCAGTGGGGAGACACAGATTATTTCATTCAGCTTCCTTTGAGCGATGATTCTTCCCCAGGTACAATGTGATGATGCTATGCGGGAGGCAGCGTCCCACATCTCCAAGAGCCCTGCTCTTCTGGAGTGGCCACCCTAAGGGCAGAGACAGACACAACCACGCCACGAGTGGACACAGCACGCAGTGAAGGTCGGGCTCTGGCGTGTGCCCGAAAGAAGAATAAAGCCGCACAGGGAGGAGGGATGGGGTGGAGACAAGCACAAGACAGGCTTGCTAAACTGGTGAACAGAGCAGATAGTTGCAGGGAGGGTCTGCACCCAGGGCGCAGCAAACAAGGGGTGGGGTCCCTGGAGCCCAGATCACAGCAAATGTCCTGAGTTCAAGAAAGACAAACATTAAAACTCCAAACACGGTGAACGTCTTTTAAAGGCATAGCAGAAGAATATTCAAAGTATTAAAACCAAGCTGAAAAGGGGGGCCAGGGGACCGAAACTGCACATTGAGAGCCAGCTGCCTCCCAGTTTTCTCAGGAGTCACTCTATACTGTGGGTGTGCTATTTCCACCCATAATTCTGAACAAGAACAAATGCCATCTTCTTTCAATCCCTAAACATTTTAATATTATTTCATCATTAGAAGCTTCTGAGAAGAGCCAGTGATTTTACTTGTTTTCTGAAGTAGAGTAGTACAGTACTAACCACAAAATGAAGATCTTTTAAAGCAATGTTTAAATGATTTACTCATTTTGATCCCCTATCGGCTTTGATACAGTATTAGAAAGAGATGCTGAAATTCCTAGAACAGTGGCCTGTATTAACTAGTTTCTTTCCTGCATACCGTGAGGGTGCTGCTGCTCATAATTACGATAAAATTTCCTTCTTTTTACCCATCCCACATGGAAAACACAGCTTGATTTCTTTTGATATTTTCATATTTGCAGTTCTTATGCAATAACACTTCCTTCAAAACACCTTATTCCCAGAAGTGCTATTTAAGTTTTGTAATGACTTTAACATTCCAGCCTAATTGCTCAGGTTTTAGAGAAGAAATTAATGAAAGGGGCAGGCATTTAAAGCACAAGAGCTTTGCTCACACTTCATTAAATATTTTAAATGGCTACTTTATTTTATGGCTTTTGCAATCCCTTTGAATTTTAGCTGGCTTGCTTTTTATAACCAAGAAGTTTGAATCTTTCTGCAAAGAATCCTTGTTACCTGTACGTATCACCTGGCTTATAAGTATTTTATTCTTTTTTCTATTTCCTTTAATTCTAAAAGTCATGTCAAGGTTTAATCATTTTAGGGACAGGTAATGAAACTCTTCATTAATACAAAAAGTTTATTTCATCTCTTCTGTAAAATTATATGAAAGTGAATTCTGCCTCCCTCCAAAAGTAATTGATTTACTTCAATATTGTATTTTCTGTGCTGAATAGTCTCTGGGAAATATTTCAGACAAAATGTTGGTATTGCTCTAAGGAAAAAGTCGTTTATCAAAACCAATGTAAAATTACAATAAACTACATTGAAGCTAATCATCTCTCACTCCACATGAAAACTTTGGGTGACAGAACAGTTGGTACCCCTGATTGGTTATCGCCCAACAATTATTAGGTTGACACATTAATTGTTTTATTCATTAGAAATGTGTATAGTTATCAAACCTAGTGCAATTTTATTAGCCAGATTAGGAAGCAGCTTTGTAGGGACATTCCTTTTATTTTTTTTTTTTCCCAGACAACCTCCCTCCACCAGTATGGAGGTCAGTTAGTACTATTTTATCTCTGTCTGCACAGAGATTTGTGCCAAGTGGGGCCCTTGTAAAGTATCTTCACAGGGGCCTTGTCCAAGCCAGATGATCAGTGGCACCACGGCTGGGTGTACCACAAACTCATAGATGAGTCTGCCATTTTCTGCGATCTCTATCCTCTGTAGTAGAGAAAACCCAACTATTGAAAGAGAAGAGAGTGAAGCACCGATTATAAAAGAGAGCCTGGGGTTCTGAGGGAATGCTTTGAGCAAACCCCCAAACCAGTATAATTTTTTTAACCAATTCTAATTCTGCTAATGGTGAATTTGAAAAGTGCAATAAAACCTTAAGATATAAAACATAAGCATGGAGCATTAGTTAGGAAGCAAGGTTTTAACATTTTTCATAAAGTTTAGAATTTAGACTGATGATATTTAGAGCCAACCTCACTAAACGAGGTCTTCCCTGGTGGTTCAGACAGTAAAGAATCTGCCTGCAGTGCAGGAGACCCAGGTTCGATCCCTGGGTTAGGAATATCCCCTGGAAAAGGGAATGGCTACCCACTCCAGTACTCTTGCCTGGAGAATTCCATGGACTGAGGAGCCTGGTGGGTTACATTTTATGGGGTCACAAAGAGTTGGACATGACTGAGCGACTAACACTTTCAACAAGTGAATATGGGGTTAATGTAACCTAAGAGTATACACTGAAAACAAAATTTTAGGTTTGGAGGTGTTATGAACTTAATATATTCCCCCAAAATACATTTGTTAAAGCCCTAAGCCAGAGTGTGGCTGTATTTGGAGGCAGGGCTTCCAAGGATTTAGGTTAAGTACTGGGGCTCTGATTGCATAGGACTAGTGTCCTTACATGGAAAGACATCAGAGAGCTTGTCCTCACTCTCCATTTGTAAGAACCAAGGGAAGGCCGTGTGAGGACATGGAGGGAACACAGACTCTGCTAGTCAGGAGAAGAACCCTTGCCTGAATCCAAGGATGCTGGAAAACCTTAATCCAGGACTCTCTGTTCCAAAACTGCTAGAAAACAAATTCCTGTTTCGTTCACCCAGTCTATGGTATTTTGTTCTATCAGTGCAAACAAAGTAATATAGATCTCATTTGACTGCTTTTTGCCTTATTATACTTTGCAGACACTGCTTTTTTAATTTTGACAAATTGAAATTTTCTGGTAACCCTGTGCCAAACATTTATCATCATCATTTTTGCAATAGCACTTGTTCACTTTGTGTCTCTGTGTCATATTCTGATGATTCTCACAATATTTCAAACATTTTCATTGTTATTATATTTGTTATGGTGATCTGTGATCAGTGATATTTGATGTTAGTATTATAAATACTTTGGCCTTTTTTAGCAATGTGCTCAGTGATCAGTAGCTCAGTCATGTCTGACTCTTTGTGACCCCATCGACTGTAGCCTACCAGGCTCCTCTGTCCATGGAATTTTCCAGTCAAGGATACTGGCGCAAGTTGCTATTTCCCACTCCAGGGGATCTTCTTGACATGGGGATTGAACCAGTGTCTCTTGAGTCTCCTACATTGGCAGGCAGACTCTTTACCACTGTGACACTATTCCCTTTTTTAGACATAAGGTATTGTACACTTTGGCTGGATGAAGCACAAGCTGGAATCAAGATTGCTAGGAGAACTATCAATAACCTCAGATATGCAGATGACACCACCCTTATGGCAGAAAGTGAAGAACTAAAGAGCTTCTTGATGAAAGTGAAAGAGGAGAGTGAAAAAGTTGGCTTAACGCTCAACATTCAGAAAACAAAGATCATGGCATCCGATCCCATTACTTCATGGGAGATAGATGGAAAAAACAGTGGAAACAGTGGCAGATTTCATTTTGGAGGGCTCCAAAAATCACTGCAGGTGGTGACTGCAGCCATGAAATTAAAAGATGCTAGTTCCTTGGAAGAAAAGCTATGACCAATCTAGCTAGCATATTAAAAAGCAGAGATATTACTTTGCCAACAGGTCCGTCTAGTCAACGCTATGGTTTTTCTAGTGGTGATGTATGGATGTGAGAGCTGGACTATAAAGAAAGCTGAGTACTGAAGAATTGATGCTTTCGAACTGTGGTGTTGGAGAAGACTCTTGAGAGTCCCTTGGACTGCAAGGAGATCCAACCAGTCCATCCTAAAGGAAATCAGTCTTGAATATTCATTGGAAGGACTGATGTTGAAGCTGAAACTCCAATACTTTGGCCACCTGATGCAAAGAGCTGACTCAGTTGAAAAGACCTTGGTGCTGGGAAAGATTGAAGGCAGGAGGAGAAGGGGATGACAGAGGAAGACATCACCAACTCAAGGGACATGAGTTTGAGTAAGCTCCAGGAGTTGGTGCTGGACACGGAAGCCTGGAGTGCTGCAGTCCATGGGGTTGCAAAGAGTCAGACACAGCTGAGCGACTGAACTGAACTGAACTGATTGTACACTTAACAGACTAAAGTATAGCATAAGTATAACTTCTGTATGAACCAAAAAGTTCATGTAAGTTGCTTTATTGTATATTCACTCTATTGCAATATTCGCTTTACTATGATGGTCTGGAACTGAACCTATAATACCTCTGAGGCGTGTTTGTGCACAAGGGATCATGTAGTACACAGTCTGTACACACTTTTATACACACACACACACACACACACATCATATGACAAACCAAAACACTGTAAACCAGAAATAGAGCAGTTCGTCTAAGTCCACATTGATATAAATGAAGTCAAAACTTGGAATATCTTCATCCCTAGAAGCATAGAGAAAATGTAGTCTGGGTCAAAAATGGCTAAGGAACTCGTTTAAACTTGGAAATTCAAATTAGAATCACTCATTTCTAAGTTATTTTCTTTTGATTTCCAACAGAGCCTTTTAGGCAGCTCAGGCTTGCAGAGTTCTGTCTCGTCTCCTCTCTCCTTATTAGGAACAACACCTGGGGAATGGCTCCAGGTGCTTCCCTGACACCACGGGCCCTTTCATCCCAGAGGAGCAAGGGAACCATGGCTCAGCCTGCACGGCAGAAGCACCATCGGTCCTTCACTGTAAGAAAATTCTATCCCCTTAGCAGAGTTCCTGAGATGCTAATGGATCGAACACAATTCCGAAAATCAATTTCTTCCTAACAAAGCTTGCATTTCCGAATATCTTCTTTGCTGAAAACAGTATTAGGAGTCAGCACGGAGACACAGAAACAGAATAATGACATTTTCTTGCTAGGCAGTGCACACACCTCTTCTGCCCTGAGCTCAGTATTGCAGCCCAACTTGGAGACACAGCCTGCTAGATAATTCCAGGAGAAAATCAGCATACATCATTTAAATATGCTTAAACTGCAGTCTCCATCCATTCCGCCGACAATACTGACAGTGCTTCCTCTTATTCATTTTATTTTCCCCTTCCAAAGAATAGTTGGTTTGGGTGGACCATTAGCTGAGTCCGAAAGACACCACTGGGATAGCAGAGTCCAAAATATGAGTACAAAAGACACCTTACAGATAAAGCTCAGGAACAGAGAGAAATTCAGGGGGCGAGAGAAGATATCCATCAAGCCCATTCCTGAGCAATTAAAAATCTGTATTGAGACAATGAGCGTACATATATATATCTGTGATATTGTCCACTGACTTGACCAGGGTCTATTAGAATGTTTCATCCATGGTCCATCTTGTTTTTGATGTTTCTTGCAAGCAGTCACTTACTCTCAGCACATTTATCCTTCCAGACATTACTCGAACTGTTGATTTACTCCATGTATTCACAGATGGCCGGGAGAAAGAGCAAAGAGGGTTTCTACTACATGTATTTGATGGAAATATTTTCTCTAACAAAATGTTTCACCAAGCCCCAAATGGTTTGGCTTTATTTTTTGAAGATCAAGTTTAAAGTATAATACTGAATACCCCACATAAACCCTCTACATTTAAAATGACAAGGGAGGTGAAAATAAAGAAAAGGTGCTGGGGAATTCTAGTTCCTATATTCCATAATGGTTTTGATAAAACAAAGTAACAAATAATTCTCCATTCTCACTGACTTAGGATTTAATACCCTTCAATCGTAGTCATCTGAGGACCATTTTTAGGAAATAAAGCACTTCCCAAAAATGACATAAAAATGTTTCAAAAGTTTTTGAACAGCATTCATTCAACCCATGACAATGTAAAAGAAGTCTGCTTGTGACTAAAATAATATATAATGTACATACGTTAGCCATCATTTTCAAAAGAAATCCAACTTTGAAAATTCTAAGAAAATAACCTCCAGCCTACCACTGTGTGAAAGCTTAGACAGAATCCCTCATGAATCAAACAGTGTAAAGTTTATAATTTGAAAATAATGATAAATCTGGAGAAGAGTAACTGTTTATCTGGGGCCAACCTGCAGCTTATACAAAGCTTTCACTCCAGAATTTCTAAGTTGACCAGGTTGGCTAGACTAGTTTGTGATTGTTTCTCTGTCTACACCAAAGACAAGAAGGAGAAGAAGAGGCCTTCTGCACTATGATTGACTTCTACCCAGACAGTCTTCCCATTTAAAAAAGTATTCGGCAATTAGTCAAGATGCCAATCACACCAAAATAGCATCACTCCTGTTTACGTTTCTATTTTGCTGCCGTGGACTTTTAAAACAAACAGACAGACATCAGCTGAAAAACAGACAGACGTCAGCAGGTTCCACCTGGAGCTTTCTTCGCCTTTCCTCATAGCTTTGGAAGCAACAACGACAATTTAAAGTCACAGAACACAGCGGCCTTGACAGACCTTGTGACAAGGTAATATCTGAGGACCACAGGCAAAACAGTCTTCCTTCTTTAAAATGTTGGGATCTAAGATTCAGAAACCTCTCTTTATAGAGCATGCCTGACTTGTGACCACCTGAACATGAGGAAGAAGCTTCACTCATGACCAATCAACACCTCAGCTGGTTTTGTGAAATCCAATTTCTCCCTTAACTGTCTTCTATATATTTAGATAAGAAGACTCTGATTAAAATGCACTTGCTCATTTAAATTCCAATTAGAAGTCAACTGAAAATAAAATGTGATTATTTTAAAATTAAAAAAAAAAATAAGCGTGCAGCACATTTTTTGGATAAACCTTGACTGTCATAGCACCTTTGCTGGAAAACCAGCACCTGTGCCCTTGTTCAGGGAAAGCAAGCAGCCCAGGCCTGGAATCACTAGCTTTACCACTCTCTTCCCAAGTAACACTGGGCAGTGTGGTCATTTGACCTCTGCACCCCGGTGTCTCTGTTCAAGCAGGGATATAGATTGGATGATCCTGTAAACCTCCTTCAGCTCTAACTTTTTATTTTTCTATTTGATAAATTTTTAAGAGCAAAGGAGAGTGGACAGATAAGCACACCTTTGCATATGTTGTGGTGGCTGGAAATGATTTCTTCTTTCTGTTTTTCTAACCTATAAAGAATAAATTTCTTCTCTTACAAATATCATTATTTAGGTATATGGGAATATAAGAAAAGATATTTGCAGTGTGGTATCTGGTGGTCAACAACCAGTACCATGCATAAAGGGGGAAAATTAAAAAAAAAAATCTGAGTGCGCATGAGAAATTCTTCCTAACAGATGTTAAAGATTTTTTCCCTTTGTTGATAGTTTATTTTTATTTTGTTAAATATAAATTTATTGCTTTTAATTGGAGGCTAATTACTTTACAATATTGTATTGGTTTTACTATACATCAACATGAATCTGCCACGGGTGCACACGTGTTCCCCATCCTGAACCCCCTCCCACCTCCCTCCCCCAAATGTTCTATGTGTGTTTTCAAGCACATTGCAGAGGACCAAGGATTTATAATTAACACTGATTCATTGTCACTGATTGTTTATAATACCACTTTGACTAGAGAGGTACATAATACAAAGCACAGTGAAAACTTAATACTTTAAATTGTTACAGAGGAAAATAATATTTTGAACATTATCTTAGTATATTGTAGAGTCTAAGGCTCTTCCTGTAATGCCAGTTTGATTCCTGTTACAATGGATTTGTAGCTGCCATTCCATCTACGCCTTCCCTAAATTCCTACAGTATTTTCTTGCCCCCTTCTGTATAGGTAACATATAATATGCTCTACTTTGTATTTGAGTATTAGACTGAAACTGTTACTAAATTGAATATCCTTGAAGATAGGAACAGGTTTGATTTGCATGGAGCACCTGCTTATGTATGATGAGTTAATAAATGCTGAATAAACTATGCTCAATTTGGGGAATATTTGCTAAAGACACAGGCATTTTTATAACCTAAAAAATGCAAAGAAATCTGGGTTTTAGGATGTGCTACTGAAAAAAAGGACATGGTCAAGCACATAGTACAATGTTAGACATTTTAAAAAACACATTCAGATGGTCTGAGTAAATGACATAAAATGCTGTCAAAATTTTGAAAGTTTTTTTTTTAATATAAAAAGACAAGTGACTCACAGAGTATTGAGGCAATTTCAAAAATAAAACCTGCAATTTAAAGGAAGTCATTTGTAAAAATAAAGCAGTTACTACACTCCTTTCAGTGTAGCTTAGAGGGGCGAATTCTAGACTAAAGGAACAGAATTGAGATGAGGCTGGTCATTTTCACCTTGGAAAAGATTCACTGGCTTTTCTGTATTCATTTTAATTCTTTAAATATTATTTATGAACAACAAGTAGCACTTGACCCAGAAGTATATCTTAAAGTATTCTGAGATATACTTTCTTAAATATGAAAACTCTCCATAATTATCTTAACTGCTTAAAATATATTTCATGAAGACTTCTAAGGCTATGACCTGATATTATTTGTAGATGCTACTATTTTGGAATCTCACCACCAAACTTGGAATAAGCCCAGCCCTTACTGTGCCCCAGCTAAGGTCTGCTCCTCCAACCCTGCTCAGGCTGCTCCATCCATCCTGGATCCAGAGCACGGTCGTTCCTGCTGGGAGCTTGTGTGCCTCCTGCCGGGGATCCCTCATCCCAGCTTCTCATTTGCGGGGTCCAGGTGTCTACAGAGTCCATCTCTGACATTTGGGCTAAGTATGTTCTTCCATTATTTTCTACCATCACACCTACTTATAAAATTCCTAGTGCCTACCCCAATCTCTAATTATTTGATCAATTTATCTATACATATTTGCAAATCTAAATCTATATAAATGTATTGGAGTGTCTCCGCCACCAGAAAACAAATTCCACTCCAGGACAGGCCTGGTCTATCCTCTTCACTGGTGTGTTCCTGGACCTCACAGAGGTGACTGGTGGTATACAGCAGATGTTCACATATACCTGCTCAACAAAGGAATCAATCAATGGTCACCACCGAGCATAATCAAGAGCTTGTGGCTCAGAAATAAATGACTTTTCATTAAAAGACACAAATACAATTATCTGTCAACATTTTGCTTGCAATTACATTTTCTGATACTACCCAATAAAGTAAGCTAAGCGTAAAATAGCCCAGACCACCAGACCACCTAACCTGCCTCTTGAAAAATCTGTGTGCAGGTCAGGAAGTAACAGTTAGAACTGGACATGGAACAACAGACTGGTTCCAAATAGGAAAAGGAGTACGTCAAGGCTGTATATTGTCCCCCTGCTTATTTAACTTCTATGCAGAGTACATCATGAGAAACGCTGGACTGGAAGAAACACAAGATGGCATCAAGATTGCCAGGAGAAATACCAATCACCTCAGATATGCAGATGACACCACCCTTATGGCAGAAAGTGAAGAGGAACTAAAAAGCCTCTTGATGAAAGTGAAAGAGGAGAGTGAGAAAGTTGGCTTAAAGCTCAACATTCAGAAAACGAAGATCATGGCATCCAGTCCCATCACTTCATGGGAAATAGATGGGGAAACAGTAGAAACCGTGTCAGACTTTATTTTTTAGGGATCCAAAATCACTGCAGATGGTGACTGCAGCCATGAAATTAAAAGATGCTTACTCCTTGGAAGAAAAGTTATGACCAACCTAGATAGTATTTCAAAAGCAGAGACATTACTTTGCCGACTAAGTCTGTCTAGTCAAGGCTATGGTTTTTCCTGTGGTCATGTATGGATGTGAGAGTCGGACTGTGAAAAAGGCTGAGCACCAAAGAATTGATGCTTTTGAACTGTGGGGTTGGAGAAGACTCTTGAGAGTCCCTTGGACTCCAAGGAGATCAACCAGATTCTGAAGGAGATCAGTCCTGGGATTTCTTTGGAGACACCTCATGCGAAGAGTTGACTCATTGGAAAAGACTCTGATGCTGGGAGGGATTGGGGGCAGGAGGAGAAGGGGACGACAGAGGATGAGATGGCTGGATGGCATCACCGACTCGATGGACGCGAGTCTGAGTGAACTCCTGGAGATGGTGATGGACAGGGAGGCCTGGCGTGCTGCGATTCATGGAGTCGCAAAGAGTCGGACATGACTGAGCGACTGAACTGAACTGAAGCGTAAATGTGACTCCACCTTAAAAATGCTATGTTTTTGAAACAAAACAAAACTTCCTTGCAGGTAAGGCCACAGGAAATGAAGCCCTGTCCATGCAATTTCATGTATTATAAACAAACTGTGCACGCAGCTCTTTCTACGGTCCAAATCTGGAGAGGATAGATGCTGTTCCTAGAGTTTCCTGAACTTGAGACAGTCATAATGAGCACAATAGTTACCAAATATTGAGCTTTGTTTTATGTGCTGATGTCTATACTAGAGAAGCAATATTTTACACTTCAGTCATTTTAGTGATGAAAGTAATACTTCCTTATTAGGATAATTTGCACAAGACAGTTTTCACATAGAACAGTCCTGCCCTACTCCAGCCCCAACTGCCTAAGGAGCCACTATCAATAAGTCTAACCTTATTGTTGTAACCTTGCACACATCTTCCACTGCCCATGCACACCTTGAGCTACCGGGCTGATGCTGTGCTGTTTACAAACTGGTAAACCATGCAGCTGCTCAGAGCCAAGATCTCTTTTGCTAGGCATGTACCTGTGTTTTGCAAGTTGCTTAATAATTTGCACAATAATTAGCACAATAATTAGACTCAATTCAGCTTAGGTACATACATGTGACGTTGTGGCTGTAGCAACAACTGGACTGTACATGCAGTACCATAAGTTATTTAGCCATTTCCCTATCACTGAGTATTCAAGTTTATCCAATTTGTTGAAATAAACATCCTTGCAGATACATCTTTATGTATTGGCACTGTATTTCTCTCAGACCTATTCCCATAAGTAGGATTATCAGTTCAAGACCAGGGTATACACAGTTGCTTTGAAAGTTTTTCCTGATATAATAATCTTGGACATATGAATTTAGGTCTCATGGACTCAAAACACCTTGGATAGGAAAGTAGAAATTGGAAGGAATTTTGAGGAATGCAGTAAGACAAAGATATGGCAGTGGGAGTCAACTTGATGTGCCCATGTGACAATCACGGAGCCTTGAAAGTAAAGCTGGTGGTATAATCTGAGGGCACCTAGGTGTGGGAGGGGATGTTACTGCAGGTAGGGTAGCCTGGATCTTGATGTCAACTGGAAAAATTTAGATTTGCTGCCCTAGAAAGCAAAGAACATTTATAATTATTACACTAACATTTGCAATAACAAGACAAATGATTAAGCAACCTTTCAGAATCCTAAGAAAAAAAAAACCCCAGCAGTTTGCTGACCCACACATATTTGAGCCTGAGCGTGGTGTTCCTTTCCAGACCATATGGACTGTGGTAGCCTTGGTTTCCTCAGGAACTCCTTGGGAAACAGAACTAGAACAACTCACTGTTCAAATGCAAATGCTTTCTCATCATCTCATAATTGCTCCTATTATCAAGTTTGAGAAATATCACAACAGCAGAAGTTTGCTGAGGACACAGTCAATGACACACACAGACCACTTTCCATTCCCAGTCCTTCTCCATCACTGGCTGAAGTCAGAGAGGCTGCTGGGAAGTCACCTTTGAGTCCTAATAATCCCTCTGCCTTCCTTGTCTGATTATCTTTGTTTTCATTCCCAGTAGGTGCTCCTGGAGTGATAACGGTATATCTAGTCAACCCATCAGTCCAACAAAGGGTGGTCTTCCCATTCCACAAAAGTTCAAGCCTCCAATCTCTGTGGTGACTGTTACTTTATAGAAGCCCCTATATAACCTCACTTCTAACAGAACAATTCAGTCAGTTCAGTTCAGTTGCTCAGTCGTGTTCGACTCTGACCCCATGGACTACAGCACGACAGGCCTCCCTGTCCATCACCAACTCCCTGAGCTTACTCAAACTCATGTCCATTGAGTCGATGATGCCATCCAACCATCTCATCGTCTGGCGTCCCCTTCTCCTCCTGCCTTCAATCTTTCCCAGCATCAGGGTCTTTTCAAATGAGTCAGTTCTTAACATCAAGTGAAACTCCAAACTATTGGAGTTTCAGCTTCAGCATCAGTCCTTCCAGTGAATATTCAGGACTGATCTCCTTTAGGATGGACTGGTTGGATCTCCTTGCAGTCCAAGGAACTCTCAAGAGTCTTCTCCAACACCATGGTTCAAAAGCACTGGTCCATCAGAAAAAATGTGGTGGTTGAAGTGGAAGCAAGAAAATCCATCATCTCCACAATACACAAAATCTAACCATGCCATCTTTTTCTTCTTTCCTACTTTTACTTCTCCTTCTCATCTTGTAAATATTAATATACTTTATGGCTGCACCATTCACTCTCTGCTTCAAATACTCCGCAGATGATCTCACTTACTCCTAGAGTATCCATATCATCTGAGTCAAGGACTCAGAAATCTTCAGACCCAAATTCTCTCCTGTGTCCCAGACCCAAAGCTGTGGGTTGGATATTGTTGCTGACGTGAAAGCACTGTCACACAGTTCCAATGCCTGCTGGCTGATGGCTGTTATCCATTTCCATTGGTTTGTATCTCATTTTCATTGTCAGTGTCCATACTGTACTGGCGGCTAAATATTTTTATTGTACACTTGGCCACAGAATATCAAACTTACCAAGTCTCACACAGACCTCAGTTCCCCTCATTCATTCCAACCTGCTGCATGTCAGACATTTACCTCCCACTAAAAGCATCCCCAAGCACTCCAATACCAAAGCAAGAAATTTCAGAGTTGTTTCTACTTTCTCTTTATTTAGCATCTATAACCAGTGATCCTGTCTGGCTGTTCTCTCTCCAACTGTTCCCCATTTCCAGGCACTCTCTGGGCCCCAATATACACATCATCACTCATTTTGCCTCTTGTCTTCGCCTCCAGTCTAGTTGCCCTAATTCCACCATCCCCACTTCTAAACCACTTCTCACTTAAAGTCTAAAGCTTACCTTCATAAGACACAAGTCTTACTACGTCATTTCAAATGTCACAGAAATATTTCCTGACTTTATCCAACAGAAACATGTAGGGATACACATTAGATAAGGTAAAGAGTAAGGTAACTGTACATGTGAGTGTTGGCCACTCAGTCGTGTCCGACTATCTGTGACCCTATAGACTCTATCCTGCCAGGCTCCTCTGTCCATGAATTTCTCTGGGAAGGAATATTGGAGTAGGTTGCCATTGCCTTCTCCAGGGGATCTTCCCACCCTAGGGATCGAACCCTGGCCTCCTGCATTTCAGGCAGATTCTTTACTGTCTGAGCCACCAGAAAGAAAGTGAAGTCATTCAGTCACGCCGGACTCTTTGCGATCCCATGGACTGTAGCCCACCAGGCTCCTCAATCCATGGAATTTTTCAGGCAACAATGTTGGAGTGGATTGCCATTTCCTTCTCCAGGAGCCAACAGGGAATCCCTTAACTGTACATATATTATCCTAAAAAGAAAAATTCCCATTATGAATCATTCTCTGTGTTGTGAGCATCAGGAAAGTCTATTCTGCTGGAGTATAAGGTGTCTGTGTATGTGAAGGAGGAGAAGGTGGGAACATGGAGGAACAGGGCAGGGGGATGCGGGAGGGGTCTACGGTCAGTCACGCCTTTTATACAACATCCATCAGCCTGTATATGGGGAGATGATAGGTGATAGATATAGAAAAATGATGATGACAGACAGACAGACAGAATACTGGAGGTTAACAGCCTTGACTTTTAAGACAAGTTACTGAAGGTCCTATCCATCCCTGTGCAATGAAATAAAAGGAGAATCAGAGTCAGCGGTCTGACTATTGCTCCGTCATTTAGTAATAATTTAGCCAGTTTGAGCATCAGTTTTCTCAAAAGAGAAAAGGAAGAATTACACTTCCTCCAAGGCAAGTAAATGAACTGAGCTTTAATGCGGCAATGGTTTTTAAACCAAAAATTGTGAGAAGATAGTCCAAATTTGTATGACTGTGGATCCCTGTATCCTTCCAAGAGAATGTACATTTGCTGCTTCTGTGGAGACACTCCCTTATTTCTCACAGTGTGGCTGCAGCAGTAAAGCTTCCTTTCTTTTCCCCATCCTATTTTCTTAAAGATCATCCTCTTAACATTAGCTTGGAGTCCTTATGATGGGTATGTTGGAAACTTTCACCTCTCATTTTCCTGTCCAGGTGTCCCTCTATACCACCTAATAATTACTTAAGAGTTTCAGAGTAGAGAGATGTTTCTCAAGCCTTTTGCATTCTCCTCAATCTCAGATATAAACTCATTGCAGAAATCAGATTATAGTCCCCTTATTTCAAATATATTCTGATTACAGTTGTTAAAGTTTTCAGTAACAACAATTTAGATCAACCAATAAATAAAAAAATTAGAGTGTTTTATGAGTTTTGGTATATTGCTAAAAGTATGCAGAAACATAACAAAAATGAAGATGAGGACAAGCCAGGAAATACAGACATTGGATTTTGGGCTTAACTCGACATTTAACTGCAAACCAAAATGCATTTTTGAATCAGAAAGGAATATAATGAACGTAGGATTTAGGAAAGAACATCTTAAAAGCCTACACAGGCAGTTACTGGGCAGTGCAAGGTCTGAGATTATTTTCAGGCTGAAGGCCTCCAAGGGGGCCAGCTGCTCTATCCAAAGCTGCATGGGATGGTTTTGACTGGAGAATGAATGGGATATAGAAAGGACACCTAGGTTTCCAACTCCAGGTGACAGAGAAGAAGGGAAATAGAAGGATGACAGTGAGGATGGAAAGTTGGAGCAGGTATGAAAGGCAGTTCAGAGATGGAGCTGATGGGGCTCAGTGACTGACACCAGGGACCCAAGGAAGCAAGAGTGAAAAGTGACCCGGGGTTCCTGTCCAGATGACTCAGAGGGTGGAAATAGCATGAAGAGAGGAGGGAAGGTGGAAAAAGATGCTGTTTGAGGGGGCGCACAACTGGAAGAAGATAACATGCTTAGTTCTGTTTTACTTGAACCAAATAACATGGTACTTAAGTATACTCATGTATAAGGCTCTACGCTGGCTGCAGCAGAGTATGGTGATACATGAGATCCCACTAGTCATAACTGCAAAGAATGATAAATTTAATCTACACACAGAGATATACACAGAAACAATTAAATATAACTCAAAGTCATACTTTTTCCAAGTCCGAACTTTTCTCATAAATATGACCCAAAACTATCACCTGAACTCTCAGAGTAAATGACTCCACAAAGGATCAGCCTAGGTATTTCAACTAATATTTCAAAGGATAACAGATGGAGAAACAGCTCTGCTGCTTTGCACGGAAAGGCAGAGCTAGAAAAATCTAAGGGATGAAGGAAAGAGGTTTTCATTCTCCTCCCCAATTCTCCACATTCTCTAATTTTTCATGTTTATCAGACCAGTTTACCATTCCCAATAAGGGGATAAAGGGATCCATTTTGAAATCATTTGCAATTGGACTTTGTTATTCAAATCAAACCAAATCATAATTCAAATCAAAAGAAAGGTATTTATACCAAGTTGCAATGATGTAGCACAGTATTATGCATTATGGAAGACCAAGGACTTTCATAAAATACAACCTCCACCCTCGAGAAGTTAACACTGCAGTTGGGAAGATAAAAACATTTGAAAAATTAATAGTTTTTTTTTTTTAATCAACCAAGACAACCAAAGAAAACACATCCCAAAGCAACACACAATTTATCAACAAATAACTGGTATGCTTTTAAAATACTGCAGAAGTGCATCTTTAATTTAAATATCAACCTCTCCTTTCTGCAAGCAAAACAATAAGAATCTACTTTTACTTACTTCATATTTGAGAAAACTTAAGTGCAAAAGTCATGAGAGAAATTCTTTACATTCTTCCAGATCAATCCAGTTTTATATTCTCCATGAATTTGTTCCAACTTGTGGTCAACTCCATGGACAATGAGAATTATTGACTATGTATATTATGCCCCAAACTCCCAACTAGCATGAATTCTCTAAATCAAGGACATTGACATCACAGTAAAGAAAAAGTATCAACTGATGGAAAAGATAACCCACAGAATGGGATAAAATATTTCCAAATGATGTGACTGACAAGGGATTAATGTTAAAAATATACAGAAATCTCATGCAACTCAATACCCCAAATAAACAAACAACAACAACAACAAAAAAAAAACCCACGAAACTGAGCAGAACTGAATAGATATTTTTCCAAAGAAGGCATACAGATGACCCACCAGCACATGAAAAGATGTTCAAGCATCACTGAATAGTAGAGAAATGCAAATCGAAGCTTTGATTCTAACCGGTATGAGGTTTCAACTCATACCGGTTAGAACGGTCATCATCAAAAAATCTGCAACTGATAAATGTAGAGAAAAGGCAACCCTCTTAAACTGTTGATGTCCAGTTGCTAAGTCGTGTTTGATTCTGACCACATGGACTGCACCACATCAGGCTCCTCTGTCCCCCACTGTCTCCCTGAGTTTGTTCAAATTCATGTCCCTTGAGTCAGTGATGCCATCTATCTTATCCTCTGCCACTCCCTTCTCCTTTTGTCTTCAATCTCCTCTTGCCTCCACTGTTGGTGGGAATGTAAACTAGTGCAGCACTATGGAGACCAGCAAGGATATTCCTTTAAAAAACTAAAACTGGAGTTACCATATAGTCCTGCAATCCCACTCCTGGGCATATATCCAGAGAAAACCATATTTCAAAAGATACATGCATCCCAAGGTTCATAGGAACACTGTTTACAATAGCAACACTACCTGCAATACAGTAGCCACTATTACGATGGAAATAAGATAAGTGTCCATTGACAGATGAATTAATAAAGAATACGAGATATATATCATGGAATATGACTCAGTCATAAAAAAAATAAAGCAATGCCATTCGTAGCAACACGGGTGGACCTGGAGAATGTTACATTTAGTGAAATAAGTCAGAAAGAGAAAGACATACTATATGATATCACTTCTATGTGTAATCCAGAAAGCAATGCAAACGAATCTGTATGCAAGCAGAAACAAACTCACAGACTTAGAAAACATATTTATAGATACCAAAGGGGAACTGAGAGGGAGAGCGATAAATTAGGAGTTTGGGATTAACGAATTTACACTGCTATATATAAAATAGGAGAGCAACAGCAATTTACTATACAGCATAGGGAATTATATCCAATATCTTATAATAATATGTAATGGAATGTAATCTGAAGATTATATAAAAGAACTGAATTACAATGCTCTACACCTGCAAATAACACAATATTGTAAATAAACCACACTTCAGGAAGAAAAAAATAAAAATAAAACCACGATGATATTCTTGTCTTCTACAGTAGAAACAGTGTCAGACTTTATTTTTTGGGGCTCCAAAATCACTGCAGATGGTGACTGCAGCCATGAAATTAAAAGACGCTTACTCCTCGGAAGAAAAGTTATGACCAACCTAGACAGCACATTGAGAAGCAGAGACATTACTTTGCCAACAAAGGTCCGTCTAGTCAAGGCCATGGTTTTTCCAGTGGTCATGTATGGATGTGAGAGTTGGACTGTGAAGAAGGCTGAGCGCTGAAGAATTGATGCTTTCGAACTGTGGTGTTGGAGAAGACTCTTGAGAGTCCCTTGGACTGCAAGGAGATCCAACCAGTCCATTCTGAAGGAGATCAGCCCTGGGATTTCTTTGGAAGGAATGATGCTAAAACTGAAACTCCAGTACTTTGGCCACCTCATGCGAAGAGTTGACTCATTGGAAAAGACTCTGATGCTGGGGGGATTGGTGGCAGGAGGAGAAGGGGACGACAGAGGATGAGATGGCTGGATGGCATCACCGACTCGATGGATATGAGTCTGAGTGAACTCCGGGAGTTGGTGATGGACAGGGAGGCCTGGCTTGCTGTGATTCATGGGGTCGCAAAGAGTCGGACACGACTGAGCGACTGAACTGAACTGAATCTCGTAGAGCACAGCCCAGGACTGGGCAGGAAGGGAGCCATAAGTGAGGTCCTCACGTGGATTCTGAAATGAATTACTAACAGTGCCTGCTTCTGAGCAAGCCTCTGAGGAAGCTCTGGAAGCTGACTGCCTCATTTCAAATCCTGCTTCACTATCAGTGCGTGTGGGCACAGGAGCAATCTCTGCATCTATTTTCTCATTAATAAAATGAAGATAATGGTGGTAGTTTACAAACTTTTGTGAGGGTTGAACACACATGAAGTGCCTAAGACAGAAGAACATATGATTTTCATGGGGTTTACCTTCATTATGAGAAAAGTATATAGAAAACTAAAGAGAAAAATACAATTAATCCCCCAACCACCTCAACCGCAATTGTTAACATTTTGCAGTTATTGTTACTACTGTGGATAAAAAAACAGCTGAGAGCTAAAACTAGACTGTCTCCTGCCTCAACCTGATGCCTCCCTTAGATTCTGAAAATTAGATGTGCATTCCTTTCCTTTGTGATGCTACCACATAAAATACCTCTCTCCCCTGTGCCACAGAAACTTCTTTCCTAAGGCTCTTCCTAAGTCACTAGAAAAAAGTGCATATCTTAGGGAATGTAATTCCCAAGAGCTACATACCTTTTCAGTTTCCTTATTTTTTCATTAACTTTCCTACAGAACTCCCAGGCTCAAATTCTTAGACGTTTCCAGACTCTTTCCTCTCTCTCTCTCTCCCTTTCTCTGGTTCATTCACTTGTCACCAAAGTCGCTGCTTATTTCTTCCAGATGCTTTTCTCTCTCATCCATTTCTTCTTAACCACTACATTGTCCTTACTATTATTACCCATGTCTGGTCAATTTTAATCATCGCCTAATTGATCTCTTTCTTTCCAGGAAAGCCCTATTATCATCCATCACGGGTACTTCTGAGAAATCCATCATTCTTAAATGTACCTTTCAGTTGGGTAGCTCCACAGTCAGCTATTTCCACATCTTCCTTCAGAGTAATTGATCCTGGTTATTGATCCTGAAGGTTAAGGATACTTATAAACTAGAGCCAGTCTTGCTCCATAGGTTGATATTACCCAAATTCTTTGTGAAACATGCTTCTCAAACCAGAGTCTATATTCAAGGCCCTCTCTGCCTGACTAGCTCATTCTCACTCTGAACAGTTACCCAAGTTGTTTTCATAGTTTGGGATGCCCTAAACTCTCCTTTCTCCACAATTAATACTCATTCTTGATGGAAAATTAAAGCGCTTCTTTTCCCCATAGCTCTTCCTAACTCCATACCATTTTACCTATGTACTTTTTCCCCCTCTGTGAAAAGAAAAGAAGAAAAAAAAAAAAACTCCATATAAACCTTTAAGGAATTCACCTGATTTTTGTAGGGTATCTTGTAGACCTATATAGCCACCAATGTATCCATCTACTGTTCATCTTCCCATCCATCCATCCATCCATCCATCCATCCATCAATCCATCCATCCATACATTCATCCATGCATCCATACTTCATCTTCAACAGTTAAATTATAAATTACTTGAGGGCAAATCCTATTGCTTAACATTAACTTGGAAAGCTAACTTCTCTCATCTTCTAATATATATTATATTTAGAAGCTAGCTTGGGCTTAATAAACAATTTAAAAATAATTATAGGAAAATATTAGATCAGTTCAGTAGTTCAGTCATGTCTGACTCTTTGTGACCACATGGACTGCAGTATGCTAGGCCTCCCTGTCCATCACTTACTCCTGGGGTTCACTCAAACTCATGTCCATCAACTCAGGGATGCCATCCAGCCATTTCATGCTCTGTTGTCCCCTTCTCCTCCTTCCCTCAAACATTCCCAGGATCAGGGTCTTTTCAAATGAGTCAGTTCTTCGCATTAGGTAGCCAAAGTACTGGGGTTTCAGCTTAAGCATCAGTCTTTCCAGTGGATATTCAGGACTGATTTTTCCTTTAGGATGGATTGGATGGATCTCTCTGTTGTCCAAGGGGCTCTCAAGAGTCTTCTCCAACACCACAGTTCAAAAGCATCAATTCTGCATCGTTGGTGATGGACAGGGAGGCCTGGCATGCTGCGATTCATGGGGTCGCAAAGAGTCGGACACGACTGAGTGACTGAACTGAACTGAAGCTTTCTTTACAGTCCAAATCTCACATCCATACATGACTACTGGAAAAACCATAGCTTTGACTAGATGGAAACTTGTTGGAAAAGTAATGTCTCTGCTTTTTAATATGCTGTCTAGGTTGGTCATAACTTTTCTTCCTAGGAGCAAGTGTCTTTTAATTTCATGGCTGCAGTCACCATCTGCACTGATTTTGGAGCCCAAGAAAATAAAGTCTGTCACTGTTTCCTTTGTTTCCCCATCTATTTGCCATGAAGTGATGAGACCAGATGTCATGATCTTAGTTTCCTGAATGTTGAGTTTTAAGCCAGCTTTTTCACTCTCCTCTTTCAATTTTATCAAGAGGCTCTTTCGTTCTTCTTTGCTTTCTGCCATAAGAACAGTATCACCTGCATATCTGAGGTTATTGATGTTTCTCCCAGAAATCTTGATTTCAGCTTGTGCCCCATTCAGTCCAGCATTTCTCATGATGTACTCTGCATATAAGTTGAATAAGCAGGGTGACAATATACAGCCTTGACATACTCCTTTCCCAATTTGGAACCTGTCTGTTGTTCCATGCTCAGTTCTAACTGCTGCTTCTTGACCTGCATACAGATTTATCAGGAGGCAGGTAAGATAGTCTGGTATTCCTGTCTCTTGAAGAATTTTTCACAGTTTGTTATGATCCACACAGTCAAAGGCTTTGGCATAGTCAGTCAATAAAGCAGAAATTGATGTTTTTCTGGAACTCTCTTGCTTTTCCCATGATCCAGCAGATGTTGGCAATTTGATCTCTGGTTCCTTTGCATTTTCTAAAACCAGCTTGAATGTTAGGAACCTCACGGTTCACGTATTGCTGAAGCCTGGCTTGGAGAATTTTGAGCATTACTTTACTAGCATGTGAGATGAGTGCAATTGTGCAGTAGTTTGAGCATTCTTTGGCATTGCTTTTCTTTGGGATTGGAATGAAACCTGATCTTTTCCAGTCCTGTGGCCACTACTGAGTTTTCCAGAACTGCTGGCATATTGAGTGCAGCACTTTCACAGCATCATCTTTTAGGATTTGAAATAGCTCAACTGGAATTACATCACCTCCACTAGCTTTGTTCATAGTGATGCTTCCTAAGGCCCACTTGACTTCACATTCCAGGATGTCTGGCTCTAGATGAATGATCACACCATCGTGATTATCTGGTCATCTTTTTTGTATAATTCTTCTGTGTATTCTTGCCAACTTCTCTTAATATCTTCTGCTTCTGTTAAGTCCATACCATTACTGTCCTTTATTATGTTCATCTTTGCATGAAAATTTCCCTTGGTATTTCAAATTTTCTTGAACAGATCTCTAGTATTTCCCATTTTATTGTTTTCCCCTATTTCTTTGCATTGATCACTGAGGAAGGCTTTCTTATCTCTCCTTGCTATTCTTGTGGAACTCTGCATTCAAATGAGTATATGTTTCCTTTTCTCCTTTGTCTTTCACTGTTCTTCTTTTCATTGCTATTTGTAAGGCCTCCTCAACCATGTTGCCTTTTTGCATTTCTTTTTCTTGGGAATGGTCTTGATCACTGCCTCTTGTACAATGTCAAAAACCTCTGTCCATAGTTCTTCAGGCACTCTATCAGGTCTAATCCCTTGAATCTATTTCTCACTTCCACTGTATAATCATAAGGGGTTTGATTGAGGTCATACCTGAACGGTCTAGTGGTTTTCCTCACTTTCTTCAATTTAAGTTTGAATTTGGCACTAAGGAGTTCATGATCTGAGCCACAGTCAGTTCCCAGTCTTGTGTTTTTGTTTGTTTGTTTTTTTGACTGTTTAGAGCTTCTCCATCTTTGGCTGCAAAGAATATAGTCAGTCTGATTTTGGTGTTGGCCGTCTGATGATGTCCATGTGTAGGGTCTTCTCTTGTGTTGTTGGAAGAGGGTGTTTGCTGTGACCAGTGCATTCTCGTGGCAAAACTCTGTTAGCCTTTGCCCTGCTTCACTCTGTATTCCAAGGCTAAATATGCCTATTACTCCAGGTATTTCTTGATTTCCTACTTTTGCATTTCAGTCCCCTATAATGAAAAGGACATCTCTTTCGGGTATTAGTTCTAGAAGGCCTTGTAGGTCTTTATAAAACCATTCAACTTCAGCTTCTTCAGCATTACTGGTTGTGGCACATAGACTTGGATTACTGTGATATTGAATGGTTTGCCTTCGGAACAAACAGAGATCACTCTGTCATTTTGAGATTGCACCCAAGTACTGCATTTTAGACTGTTTTGTTGACTATGATGGCTACTCCATTTCTTTTAAGTGATTCCGGCCCACAGTAGCAGATATAATGGTCACCTGAGTTAAGTTCACCGATTCCTAAAATGTCAGTGTTCACTCTTGCCATCTCCTGTTGGACCACTTCCAGTTTACCATAATTCATGGACCTAACATTCCAGGTTCCTATGCAGTATTGCTCTTACAGCTCTTACAGCATCGGACCTTGCATCTGTGACCAGCTGCATCCACAGCTGGGTGTTGTTTTTGCTTTGGCTCTGCCTCTACATTCTTCCTGGAGTTATTTCTCCGCTGATCTCCAGCAGCATATTGGGCATCCAATGACCTGGAGAGTTCCTCTTTCAGTGTCCTATCTTTTGCCTTTTCATACCATTTATGGGGTTCTCAAGGCAAGAATATTGAAGTGGTTTTCCATTCCCTTCTCTAGTGGACTATGTTTTGTCAGAACTCTCCACCATGACCCATTTGTCTGGGGTGGCCCTACACACCATGGCTTAATTTCATTGAGTTAGATAGGCTGTGGTCCATGTGATCAGATTGGCTAGTTTTCTGTGATTGTAGTTTTGTCTGCCTTCTGATGGAGGATAAGAGGCTTATGGAAGCTTCCTGATGGGAGAGGCTGAGGGGGAAACTGGGTCTTGTTCTGATGGGTGGTGCCATGCTCTGCTGCTGCTGCTGCTGCTGCTGTGTTGCTTCAGTCGTGTCTGACTCTGTGCGACCCCACAGATGGCAGCCCACCAGGCTCCCCCCGTCTCTGGGGTTCTCCAGGCAAGAACACTGGAGTTGGGTTGCCATTTCCTTCTCCAATGCATGAAAGTGAAAAGTGAAAGTGAAGTCGCTCAGTCATGTCCGACTCTTCGCGACCCCATGGATGGCAGCCCACCAGGCTCCTCTGTCCATGGGAATTTCCAGGCAAGAGCACTGGAGTGGGGTGCTGTTACCTTCTCCGGGGGCCATGCTCAGTAAATCTTTTTTTTTTTTTTTAACTTTATAATACTGTATTGGTTTTGCCATACATTGACATGAATCCACCAGAGGTGTACATGAGTTCCCAACCCTGAACCCCCCTCCCACCTCCCTCCCCATATCATCTCTCTGGGTCATCCCAGTGCACCAGCCCCAAGCATCCTGTATCCTGTATCAAACCTAGACTAGCAATTCATTTCTTACATGATAGTATTCATGTTTCAATGCCATTCTCCCAAATCATCCCACCCTCACCCTCTCCCTCTCCCTCCGGGTCCAAAAGTCTGTTCTTTACATCTGTGTCTCTTATGCTGTCTCCCATACAGGGTTATCATTACCATCTTTCTAAATTCCATATATATGTGTTAGTATAGGCTTTGTTCCCTGCCTATTATTCGACCTAAGGCCAAACTATGGTGGAGGTAAGGAAGATGATGACCTCTTTCAAAAGTCCCATGCATGCACTGCTACACTCAGTGTCCCCAACCCTGCAGCAGGCCACCACGGAGCCACGTATCCACCAGAGGCTCCTGGACACTCATGGGCAAGTAGGGGTCGGTCTCTCGTGGGGTCACTGCTCCTTTCTCCTGGGTCCTGGTGTGCACATAGTTCTGTTTGTGCCCTCCAAGTATCTGTTTCCCCAGTCCTGTATAAGTTCTGGTAGCTTTATGGTAGGTTAATGGCGACCTCTTCTAAGAGGGCTTATACCATACCCAGGTCTGCTGCACCCTGGGCCCCTGCCCCTGCAGCAGGCCACTGCTGACCCGGACCTCCTCAGGAGACACCCAAGCACAGATCTCTGTCTCTGTGGGGTCTCTGGGTCCTGGTGCACACAAGGTATGTTTGAGCCCTCTGAGCATCTCTAGTTGGTATGGGGTTTGATTTTAAATGTGATTTCACCCCTCCTACCATCTTGCTGGGGCTTCTCCTTTGCCCCTGGATGTGGGATATCTCCTCAAAGTCACCGCACAGCCGCTGTTCCAGTGCCTACCATCTTACTGAGGCTTCTCTGTCCTTGGACGTGGGGTATCATCCCAGACACATATCAGATAGCATATAATTAAATATTAATGTAATCATGATAAGATCTGACTGGCTGTAACAATTTTTCCTCACCTTCCATTTTGAGCTAGATTCCTCTCTGCTCTCAAAGGAAACTGTAAGCCTTTTCCTAGCCTCATCTTGTACTTTATTATAAGTATTTGTTTACCTGTCTGTCAGCTTAACTGTTACATCTTCTTACTAGCTTTATAAGTCTCTAGTATTTGTTGAATCAATGAGTAAAAACTAATGAATAAATGTCACAATAGATGCTACATATCTGGGTCATCTGAAATGATGGAAATCTTATTTAACATTACCTAGAGTTAAATAAGACTTAGAGGTCTGCTTCAGCCTGCCATGTTCTGAATTTGTCTACCAATGACCTTAATTACAGATCACTAGTGACACTATTTGAAGTCATTAAAGAGCTAGACACATCCACAAGGTTTCATATTTGTTACATGCATAATAGATGAGTGCATTCATTTATCTACCTAAATCATTTCTCACTAAATAAACATTCTTTTGCTGCATAGATTGCCAAGGAACTGGAAATAATCTCTTCCTTTTATTTAATACCATCCTTCTAATACTAGCAGAAGTAGCCATGGGTACATATTCTCCTTTGGCTATAAGATCCCTGTTTTTGCACAACGGCCATCTATTTTCTTGGCACAGGCAGAGCGTTCTTGTCCCGGACAAAAGACTCCATAGAAGAGTAGAGGAAATAGTGATCCACAGAGAAATGAGGCTAGCCCCAAGGCACAGTGACTTTCTAATAATAATGCTGCCTGTATTAATTTCCTCCCTACCTGAATTTTAGAGAAGTGCACTTTAGTGATATTCATATTAATTTAGAATTATGAGTGATCACTCATCTCAGCTAATGTTCACTTTCATTGAGCCTCTCAGTGGTACATACCAATGGTTTTAAATCAAGAGACTAGATCAGGATAACTTGGGCAAATGATCCAAATACACTTTTCCTGGTCTCCCCACCCATGCGTAGGAAGGAACATTTGATACACCTGATGAGGTAGCATGAGGTGGATGTACGCTTTTTACACCACTCCTCTCAAGAAGAAACAGTAATAGGTAAGAAAAGATAGTCTATGTTTTGACTGAATTAGCAAATATATATATATTCAAAATGTGTCAGTATAGCACAAATATTGGCAAATGTTTGTTAAATGGATGGAGTAATCAAAATGTAAAGATTATTGATCTATACTTTCATAGAATAATATTTTTGTGGTACTTTATATACAACTCTTGTACTTTATCTCATTTCACCCTTAAAAGCTCCCAATGAAATAACTAGAAACTATTTTCTTCCTATTTTCCAGATGAGAAAACTAAGTATTTAGGAAGTTAAAATAACTGGGCCACCATCATCCCGCAAATGGACATCAGAGCAAGGATAAAAAAATACATAGCTTGAAGCCTTAAAGCTAGAATTTATTCATTACTCCCTGAAGAACAGCATGAGAAACGCTGGGCTGGAGGAAGCACAAGCTGGAATCAAGATTGCTGGGAGAAATATCAATAATCTCAGACATGCAGATGACACCACCCTTATGGCAGAAAGTGAAGAACTAAAGAGCCTCTTGATTTAAGTGAAGGAAGAGAGTGAAGAAGTTGGAGTAAAGCTCAACATTTAGAAAACTAAGATCATGGCATCTGGGCCCATCAATGCATGGCAAATAGATGGGGAAACAGTGAAAACAGTGTCAGACTTTATTTTCTTGGGCTCCAAAATCACTGCAGATGGTGATTGCAGCCATGAAATTAAAAGACGTTTATTCCTCAGAAGGAAAGTTATGACCAACCTAGACAACAAAGGTCTGTCTAGTCAAGGCTATGTTTTTTTCCAGTGGTCATGTATGGATGTGAAAATTGGACTATAAAGAAAGCTGAGTACTGAAGAATTGACGCTTTTGAACTGTGGTCTTGGAGAAGACTCTTGAGAGTCCCTTGGACTGCAAGGAGATCCAACCAGTCCATCCTAAAGGAGATCAGTCCTGGGTGTTCATTGGAAGGACTGATATTGAAGCTGAAACTCAAATACTTTGGCCACCTGATGCAAAGAGCTGACTCATTGGAAAAGACCCTAATGCCAAGGATGAATTAGGGGCAGGAGGAGAAGGGGACAACCAAGGATGAGATGGTTGGATGGCATCACTGACTCAATGGACATGGGTTTGGGTGGACTCTGGGAGTTGGTGATGGACACAGAGGCCTGGCGTGCTGCAGTTCATGGGGTCACAAAGAGTCGGGCACGATTGAGTGGCTGAACTGAACTGAAGAACAGCAAAATTCTTCTTCTTGCTACTAATGTGGATTATCTCCATAATTTGGATCCATCTTCTACTATGAATCCAGAAAACATGAATTCTGGACCTAGATCTGCCCCCTCCTGCTGAGAGGCACTTCCCAGGTCTATGTCGTGTCCGCCATAAGCAGACCAAATCCACATATCCTCCAAGCTTGTTTGTTGCCCACATGTGGCTCAAGGTAAAGCTGACATTAAGTGAACTCAATCAAAGGTTTGCTGGGGTTTGTACAATCTTAGTTTCCTCTGGACGTAGACATCTTTTAAACATAATTATTTGTTCTTATTGACATATATCACTTAGTTAAAGAAAGCAGAGAGTAGGAAAATCCACTGAGCTAGCTGCTCACGGCTGGTCCTCAGCTTAAGGTACTGCTCAGAGCATCATTAAAACAGGACCTAGTTCAGTCAACAAGAAATAATTGGTGAGAGCAATTAATGCCTAGTAAAGTTATACCAAATATAACTGTTACATATAAAACTACTACAGCTCTATTCCTAAAGAATTAAAGAATTAAACTCTTTAAAAACTAGGAAGTTGAAGGAGGCATCTTCTCCTCTGAGAACTCAGACAGAGATAAACACAAAATTAAAATAGCTACATCAGAAAGAGGAGCTTTGTAAGACTTTGTAAACTGGCAGAAAATGACTTGCAGAAACTAGCAAATCATACAAAGAGAATGAAGTCTATAAAAGCCACACAATTAAAAAAAAATTCTGTCGCTTCCTAATTATAACCATGAATTGGAAATGTCAGTGTTCCCAGTACTCTCTATTTTCAAGTTACTGGCTGTTCTGACTTTATTCTAAAAGACAAAAACATGTTTTTTATTTGAAACTTTTTTCTATTATCACTTGCTCAATACGATTCCTACTATGTTTGGTAATAGAACTATAGACTATGACATTGAACATCTTTTATAGTATAAGAAAAGAAATGAACCCAGGAAAATAATAAAACTCATCACATTTTGATGTAAACATATAGCTAAGAGAAGTCCAGAAACAGCTGCTTGCCTCTGAATAATACATTCATTCATAATAAAATATATAGCTAAAAGATTCTTAGCAAATGAAAACACGTTCTCTTTCTTCTAGGCTGAATTTTACTCAGAAAAATGAGACACCTTTCAAAAAAGGATTATTATTTTTATGAGTATATATTTTTAAAATATTCATTTCCTTTGGTGTATGCAAACCCTACAAAATTATTAAATCTATCCCAACAGAATATTAGAGTGAAAAAAAATCATGCGAAAAAAATTTATTTAAAATGGTAAAGTCTAATCATGTTTCAATTATACTCAGTTTTACTTTTCACTATTTTTAACCTTCAATACTTGAAGTTCTATGCAAATTTACCTAAAGTGATAAAGTGAGATTCCTAAATTTGTCACTTATATAAGCCATTGAAGATAAATTGGAGATATATAATAGAGTGCTTAAGACTTTATGAAAAAATGTTCCCACACATTATGCATTTAATGAACAGAGGACTGATCAAGCATATTGAGAATTACAAACATGAACTGAAGTCCCCTCCCTCCAGTTCTCACCTGAAATTTCTCCTTCACTGCTTTAAAAACTTCCTTAAATGCCACTAAACTTCACTGAATTCTATTTGCCTCCACATCTCTGGCCACCAGCAGAGTCTATATCACCCCAACTGCCTCCCAAAGTCCCTCATCTTCTTCCTACCCACTGGCCACACCACATTGGATCATGATTCTCCCTTCTTTGAAAGGCCTCAAGGAGTTGTTCACAGTATTACATAAAACCCAAAAACCTGAAAAGCCTTTGGGGTGGAACCTCGCTTATCTCCTCCACCGCCCGCCTCCTCACTTTTCTCTGCCTTTCTCTTATTTTTCCAACCCCACTACACAAATTTCCTTATAAGGTCCACTGCATGTAGCATCCTCTGTGCCTAGAATTCCATTCCGCTGACTCTTCTCCTTGCCGACTTCTTATCTTTCAAGTCTCTCCTTAAATGTTATCTATTCCCAAGTCTTCCTTGAGCCTGCTCCCTGGACAGCTTCCCCTGTATGGTCATCAAGTATCTCCTTAAATGTCATCTCTTCCCAAGTCTTCCTTGAGTCTGCTCCCTGGACAGCTTCCCCATGTGGTCTCCATCCCTGCACTTGGTTTAGGCCCTAGATTAGAAGGAAGAGTTTTCATCACGTATCTTGTTTTGTTGTTAAGATCTTCTCCTCCATACACTAAGTTCTATGAAGACTCTGCTTTGTTCAGCATCACCTCCAGTGCCTGGTGCCAGGCTCTGCATATGGCACCGAGTAAATAAATATTTGTGGAAGGAGAAGGACTAGCCAGATTCACTGCAGAGACAGCAGTGCACTGGTTCCCTACCGCACACTCTTCCAACCAACTTTAGACATTCAAACCCCCCTTGCTCAATGCTACCTTCTCATCCAAAGCTGATTTGACAGGTTCTCACTGAAGAACTATACCACAGCCAGGCTGAGTTCAGAACTCAGGAGACTTTGGAAAAGATTGGGTATTAATCTGCATAACATCAGGAGCACAGAACACCAGGAGGCTCAGGAGGAGCTGAGGGTCAAGATCAGGGAAATCAGGGGAAAGCAGGCTCGATTTCAGCACCCAAGGCATCTCTCCTAGGCTATGCAGAAGAATCCTCAGATTCATGACAGAGGTATGTCTGAGGTGGTGATGGTCTGCCAGTGGGTTGACCAGTTTTCTGTGTTATCCATGGCCTTCTGCCATCTGTTACTACAGCGAGACATAAAGTTCTGGGCATCAGTACTCACAACCTAAAGATCACATGTGGTGAGCAGACCTTAAAAGCACAGTCACACAATGACAAAGGTTGCTGTCCAACTGTTTACAACCTCAAAGACACTTCTGTTTGATCTGATATCCATTATGATACATAAGTTTGCTATTATATATGTGATTTTAGTGAAAAAACATATTTTCAAGTATAAACATATATGTAGATTTCCTGTAGTATTATGGGAAAAGTAAATATATTAATAGGTATTTTTCAATCATATTTTCGGTCCTCAAAGTAGACTATTTTAAAACTAAGTTTACTATAAGACGCCACATTTTCATGATTATTAAATTCATTCTAGTTCCATACATGTTGGTCCTCAGAAGTCCCTGTGTTATAATCAAATCTGAAGGAAGACTGTTGTGGCTGAAAAAATCCGTGCCCCTGATATCTGAAAAAGTATGTCTAGTAAAAGAAAAATTTGGATGCAGGCTCCCTGTCAATTCAAGGCTGATCCATCTGAAGCTGTGAGAAGGAAAAAGAACAGAGTGTCTGTGGCACACATGCCCATGCCAAAAGCCTCAGCGCAGATGTGCCCAGTGATCCAGTTCAGGATGTGAGTCCCCATGGCACAGGAAGACCATTTCTGGGAAGGAGGAGGTGAAGAGGACAGAGAGAGAGCGGCCAAGCAAAATCCTGAGACTAAATAATTCGAATTTTTTTTCTAGAACCTAAATTCATTTTTTGTTAGATGAATGAAATTGATAATTAATTACAGGACCTACAAACATCTACCTAGCAAAACAAAAGAAAAATAAGTGAAAATAAATGCTATAACAAAACCACTTTCTCAATTTCTCCAGTGGTAATCAGATAAACCAAAGAATCTCAACAAGATTTAAGAACTTATACCTTCAAGCTCTTTCCGATACTAAATTTCTTTCTGATAGACCTTTAACTACATTGATCCCAGACTCTGAGGTTACACTGATAATTTTTATATGATTCAGTTAGTCTCACAGAGAGAGAGAAAGAGAATTACGTTTATTTTATGGGAATTGGAAACCAAGGCATCAATAACCACAAATCAAGAATGGTTCAATAGTTAAATAGAACTGACTTTGGAATGTGAGTTATTCTAAAGATGCAGGGATTTCACATGATACACTTACCTAAACATACATATATATTCTTATAAAACTTACAAATATTCAGACAAAATGAACTTAGTAAGAAAAAAACTCAATACAAAGAAAAGATGATGGCTTCACTGGTGAAGTCTACCTAACATTTGAAGAAAAAATTATAGCAATAGTTTACAAACTTTTCCTAGATAGAATACTAGTAAATACTTCCAAATTCATTCTATGAGGCCAGTATTATCCTGATACTAAAATCATACAAAGGCATTACAGTAGACCAATATCCCTTATATATACATGCATAAAAATAATCAGAAATATTAACAAATCAAATAAGGCAACAAATAAAACAGATAAGTGGGATTTATCACAGGTATGTAAGAGTGTTTAAACATGAAAATAAATCAAGGCATTACACCATATTAATAGAATAAAGTTCAAAAAACACATTATTATCTCAACTGATGCAGGAAAAGCATTTGAGACAATCCAGTTCTTTCAAGATATGAGCACTCAACACACAAAACTTGGAATGAAACATGCTAAACCTGATGAAGAATATGAATTGAAACTTCACAATTAACACCATATTTAATCAGTATAGAGACTGAAAGTTTCCCTCCTAGTATCAGGAGCAAGACATGTATGTCTGTGATCACCGCATTTTGACAACTAGATGTCCACATGGGAAACTGGATCCTTACCTCACACCATATGTAAAAAATAACCCCAAATGGATCAAAAACATAAATGCAGGAAACAAAAGTATAAAATTCTTAAACGAAAACCTAGGTGGATATCTTTATGACCTTGAATTCGACAAGAAATTCTTAAATACAACACCAAAACTACAAATAATCAATGGAAAATAGAACTATTCAACTTCATCAAAATTAAAAATTGTGCCCTACAAGAAAACAAAAAGACAAGTTACTAAATGAGGGGAAGTATCTGTAAATCATTTATCTGCCAAGAATATAGCTTCCTTTATATATATATATATATATATATATATTTATATATATATATATATATATATATATAAAATGGACATATATATAAACATAATATCAGGGGCTTCCCTGATAGCTCAGTTGGTGAAGAATCCGCCTGCAATGCTGAAGACTCCAGTTTGATTCCTGGGCTGGGTAGATTCACTGGAAAAGGGATAGGCTACCTACTCCAGTATTCTTGGCCTTCCCTTGTGGCTGGTAAAGAATCTGCCTGCAATGTGTGAGACCTGGGTTCAATCCCTGATTGGGAAGATCCCCTGGAAAAGGAAAGAGCTACCAATTCCAGAATTCTGGCCTGGAGAATTCTATAGACTGTATAGCCCATGGAGTAGCAAAGAGTCAGACATGATTAATTGACTTTCACTTTCATATATATATAAACAATAAAGAAAAATAATCCAATAAAAATGGACAAAAGATTTGATCTGTATCGAAGAAAGCATACAAATAGCCAATGGGCATGTAAAAAGATGTTAAACATCATTACTGATTAGGGAAACACAAATCAAAACCACAATAAGATAACCATCCACACACATCACACTTGCAAAGATGGCTGTAACTAAAAAGACCAACAATAACAAGTATTGACAAGGATGTAGAGAAATTGGAACCCTCTTATATTGTTGGTAGAAATGTTAAGTGCTGCAGCTATTTTCAAACACAGCTTGACAATTTTAAAAAAATGTAAACATATAGTTGCCAAATGACCCAGAAATTTCAGTCCTAGGTTTATACTTAAGAGAAGTAAGGACATATGTCTATGCAAAAACCTGTACATAAATGTTAAGGGTCACTTTATACAGCATACAAAAAATTGGAAACAATTCAAATACAGACACAAGAGTGGTGTATATGTTCCACTGTACAAGTGGTATAATGCAATACTATATGGCAATAAGAGAAATGAAATACTGATAAATGCTATAATATGAATGAATCTTGGAAATATGCTGTTAAACCAAGTTATAAAACTGAGAGCATACTAATCACACATTATGTGATTTGATTTATACTAAATATCCAGAATACGTGAATCCATAGAGATGGAAAATAGACTAGTGGCTTCTAGAAGCTCAGTTTTCAGGGGAATAGGGATGATTCTAATGAATATTATGTTTTTTTTTAATAACTCAGCATTATTTCAAAACTGCATAGCGGAGACAGTTGTACAATCTTGTAAAAACTGCTAACTTTCTGCACTGATTTCACATGTTAGCAAAGTAATGCTCAAAATCCTTCAAGCTGGGCTTCAACAGTATATGAACTGAGAACTTCCAGATATGCAAGCTGGATTTACAAAGGGCAGAGGAACCAGAAACCGAATTGCCAATATCCATTGGATCATAGAAAAAGCTAGAGAATTCCAGAAAAACATCTACTTCTGTTTCATTGACTACTCTAAAGCTTTTGACTTTGAAGACCACAACAAGCTGTGGAAAATTCTTAAAGAGATGGGAATACCAGACCACCTTACCTGCCTCCTGAGAAATCTGTATGCAGGTGAAGAAGCAAACAGAACTGGACATGGAACAGTGGACTGGTTCTGAATTGGGAAAGGAGTACATCAAGGCTGTATACTGTCACTGTGCTTAGTTAACTTATATGCAAAGTACATCATGCAAAATGCTGAGCTGGATGAAGGACAAGCTGGAATCAAGACTGCAGGGAGAAATATCAGTGGTCTCAGATATGCAGATGACATCACCCTTATGAAAGAAAATGAAGAGAAACTAAAGAGCCTCTTGATGAACATGAAAGAGGAGAGTGAAAAATCTGGCTTAAAATTCAATGTTAAAAAAATGAAGATCATTGCATCTGGTATCATTGCTTCATGGCAAATAGAAATGGGAACAATGGGAACAGTGTGAGACTTTATTTTCTTGGGCTCTCAAACCACTGCAGATGGTGACTGCAGCCATGAAATTAAAAGACACTTGTTCCTTAGAAGAAAAGCAATGACAAACCTAGATAGCATATTGAGAAGCAAAGACATTTCTTTGCCAACAAAAGTCCATATAGCAAAAGCTATGATTGTTCCAGTAGTAGTCATATATGGATGTGAGAGCTGGACAATGAAAAAGGTTGAGCACCAAAGAATTGATGCCTTCAAACTGTGTTGCTGGAGAAGACTCTTGAGAGTCCCTTGGACTGCAAGGAGATCAAACCAGTCCATTATAAAGGAAATCAACCCTGAATATTCATTGGAAGGACTGAAGCTGAAGCTCCAGTACTTTGGCCACCTAATGCTAAGAGCCGACTCACTGGGAAAGACTCTGATGCTGGGAAAGATTGAAGGCGGAAGGAGAACAGAGGACGGCAGAGGACGAGATGGCTAGATGGCATCTCCGACTCAATAGATGTGATTCTGAGCAAGCTCTGAAAGATGGTGAAGGACAGGGAAGCCTGGCGTGCTGCAGTACATGGAGTCTCAAAGAATTAGGCAGGACTGAGCGGCTGAAAAAGAACACTAACTTTTACCCTTGGAAAAGGTGAACTGCAAGTATGGCATTTATTTATCTATTTATTTTTAGAAGCAGGCAACCACCAACAAAACAAAGGAAAACTGAAAAGACTGAGCTGAAGCATGATGGATGCGCCTCCCTGAATCCAAGCTATTCTTGATCATGTCACTGTCAACAGTCATGTAAAAATCGTTTGTCTAAACATGGTTATTCCTTGGCTATACATTCTGTTTCTAAGTTTCTACTCTCTTATTCTAAATTTACAAGTTCTAATATTGCCAATCATTCCAGTTTTCCCAGGGCTGAGGGGGTTCCCAAGACAAGAGACTCTCAGCACTAAAACACGGAAAATTCCAGGAAAACTGAGGAAAGTCTGTTCTTGCCTGATTTTGTATAATTTACTTAATTCCTCTTCTCTTTAATTCCTATCATGTTCTCCATCCTGCTTTTTCTTTTTTTTTTAAAGAAATCTCAAGTATTTTAATAATGAAGTTGCTCCTAAAATTCACTTTTTAGAAACATAAAATTGATCTTATAGAAATCATTCTCTGTAAAACAACTTTGAAATTAAATTTATCTGAATCACCTTGCATACACTTGAAAATAACACATTATTGTGTGTGTGTGTATATATATATCACTATATTCAGATTCTTTTCCCTTATAGGTTATTACAAAATACCGAGTACAGTTCTAAGTGCTATTTCACTTGTGTTCATATTTTATTATAAAATAATTGTTCACAAATTAGCATAACTCATGTAAGTCTCTTCTGAGTTAGGGGTATGAATAGCCAACTGCCTTCTGGATGTTTCAGTCAGAGATGTCTTTGGCCACTAATACATACATTTAAGGGGGCTTCCCTGATAGCTCAGTTGGTAAAGAATCTGCCTTCAATGCAGGAGACCCGAGTTTGATTCCTGGGTCAGAAAGATTTGCTGGAGAAGGGATAGGTTACCCAGTCCAGTATTCTTGGGCTTCCCTTGTGGCTTAGCTGGTAAAGAATCTACCTGCAATCTGGGAGACCTGGGTTGGGAAGATGCCCTGGAGAAGGGAAAGGCTACCCACTCCAATATTCTGGCCTGGAGAATTCCATGGGGTCCATGGGGTCACAAAGAGTTGGACATAACTGAGTGACGTTCACTTTCAATTTTCACATACATCTAAAGCTAAATCTAAACTTGTTTTAGTGCCTAAATGAACTCTTCTTGCTATGATCACATCCACCTACTCTCTTGAGATAAAGTGAATTATTTCCTCTTCACTTGACTCTATTATCAAAGCTAATGCATCACTGTGCTCTGATTACACCACCGGGAAACAGTCTCAAATCTGCCCTATCACTGCCTCGCTTGCCGAGGCCTGCTTCTATCCACAGCGGGAACTGATTGGTAGACTGAAGGATTGTCAGTCTTCTAAAATCCACGATCACTTTGAAAAACTAAAAAACCTCATAATGTTAGGTCAACTTTCGAAATACTGCATTAAAACTAAACCAAAGACAAGACCAAGTGTGTAGCCTATCCTTTCCAAGTTACACCAACATCCTCTTCCTTGGGGTTTCCCTGGTGGGTCAGACAGTAAAGCATCTGCCTACAGCGAGGGAGACCTGGCTTCGATCCCTGGGTTGGGAAGATCCCCTGGAGAAGGAAATGGCAACCCACTCCAGTACTCTTGCCTGGAAAATTCCATGGACTGAGGAGCCAGGTAGGCTACAGTCCATGGGGTCAAAAACAGTTGGACACGACCGAGCAACTTCACTTTCACTTTCCTCTTCCTTAAAGACACTGGTGTTGCACCTCCTGAAGCCTTTATAAATCTCTACACCACACCCAAGCATATTCACCCCACCCTCCCACACATGCACTCTCACTCACACAAATACACAGCACACAGATACACATACTTGCACGCTCTCAGGCTCCAGCAATGAGTACATGTTTCAAATCACCACCCACAACCTGATGTTTTGGGGCACTAGTTAATTACTCCCTTCTTCTAGAGACTTGTTCTAAATTCAGACTCTGAAAGTTCTTCTCTGACCTCATCAACCCCAAAGATAATAGGCCATTTTCTCTTTTATAGACATACTTCTAATCTTGCAGTTATCATGTAGCAATAGTTAGTTGGATTATATAACTGCTGCTCCCAACTTGAGAGGGCTCTATCTATGCATCTCATACCTAAAGAATAGTAGCTATCAGACTCAATTTGTTCAACTCCACTAATGTTTTTGATCAACATTTAGAAAACTAAGATCATGGCATCTGGTCCCATCACTTTACGGCAAATAGATGGGGAAACAATGGAAACAGTAAGAGACTTTACTTTGGGGGGCTCCAAAATCACTGCAGATGGTAACTACAGTGATGAAATTAAAAGACACCTGCTCCTTGGAAGAAAGGCTATGGCCAATCTAGACAGCATATTAAAAAGCAGATACATTACTTTGCCAACAAAGGTCCATCTAGTTAAAGCTATAGCTTTTCCGGTAGTCATGTATGGATGTAAAAGTTGGACTATATAGAAAGCTGAGAGCTGAGGAATTGATGCTTTTAAACTGTGATGTTGGAGAAGACTCTTAAGAGTCCCTTGGACTGCAAGGAGATCCAATTAGTCCATCCTAAAAGAAATCAGTCCTGAATATTCATTGGAAGGACTGATGCTGAAGCTGAAACTCCAATACTTTGGCCATCTGATGGGAAGAATTCATCGGAAAAGACCCTAATGCTGGGAAATATTGAAGGCAGGAAGAGAAGGGGACGGCAGAGCATGATGGTTGGATGGCATCACCGACTCGATGGACATGAGTTTGAGTAAGCTCCAGGAGCTGTTGATGGACAGGGAAGCTGGCGTGCTGCAGTCCATGGGGTCATGAAGAGTTGGGCACGACTGAATGACTGAACTGGACTGAACTGAACTGAGCTTTGATTAAGTGATGACAACTTAAGCATCATGCTTAAAATATGACTGAGTGACATTTTAATAATAACTGAAAAAAGAATCTTCAGATCGTTTACATACATGATTATCAAAATACAAATTATATTGACATGTGCAGCCATTGACCTAGACTTGTAAAACAGACAGCACTGAGTGACCTGAACACAGTGCCTCTATCACCAATTCACATGGTAATAGTCTCTCTCTCTTTGCCTGCTCACCATGCAAAATCACCATCTCTTCCTCTTATTTTTTTTCTTACATTTATACAAATAAAGTATTTCCACCCACTTAGATATTAAAAGAGTTATAACAAATGCCCCTGGGGTCAATATTTTTTACTCTCTTGGACTATTATTATCATCTGTTGGCAGCATTTGCTATTCTGGGACACCCTCCGTGACTCCTTCCACCTGGCTTCTGGTTCTCCTACTTCTTTGACCATTATTTCTCAGTTGAGTCAGGGGAGCCTCTTCTTTTACCCACTCCTTAAACACTGGTTTTACTCAGGCACTCTTACTTTTTCTAACTCTGTACCCTTTGGTGATGTCAGCTACTTCCCCAGCTGAGGGCTTCGGGTTCATATACCCAATTCGTTCTTAAACATATACTCCTGGATAATGCACAGGCGCCCCAAATCATCCTATCAGGATCTGAAGTCCTCACTGCCCACCCTACTGGTTGGCCTGGTTTACTTCTTTATCTCCCCACATCAGCTGCTGGTCCTCAATCACCCAAACAACTGATACAACAGCCCCCCTAAACTCCTTCCTTACAAACCATATTCAATTGACAACTAAGCACTGCCCATTTTTCTTCTTACTGAGCTCTTAAAATGTTTCCTTCCCACACCCTCTGCTACTTCTGCAGGTCAAGACCTCATCCTTCTCTGGACAGTTGCAATAGTACCTTAATTGATCTGCTTGTCTCCAGTTTTGCCCACATCCTATTCATATGCCATTATTCTTATTTCTGCCAAAGTAAGTTATACATATTTTATACACGCACATACACACACATAATGAAAATCTGACGTATTAAAATCCATCAGTGCATGCTCGAAACTAAATGTAGTATTTATTAAATTTTATTTTGATCCAGTTATCATATACAGAAATCTAAGCTCATCCTACAGTTGTAACCCAGGATGCCATCTTACATTTTCTGTTCCATTCCAAATGTAAACATAACCTCCATACTAAAAAACTAGCTTTTATTGATCTTCAGCCCCACTGATAGGTTATAATGCACATATTTTAAAACACTGGCCTACAGGCTAAAGCCCATCCTTAGTGTCCTCCTCACCCCCAAATTACTGTCATTCTTTTCATAGCAGCCTAGAAAGGGGCTTATATGGAAATGGAGAGCTCAATTTACAAATACCACTCTCTAGAGAGAATCAGTAGAAATGAGGAATGGACTGTAAACTTTAAATTCTTCAAGTCACCTAAAGAGAGGTCCACTGTTGTAATTAGTTAAGTGTGGAGTGAAGAAAAAGGATTATCAGAAGAAGAACCCAAAAGCCACTCTCAGTCATTTTACTCAGAGAGGCTACCAGGAAGGCTCCACTAGGTTCACGGTAAGTTACAACAGCTTTCCACTTCAAGGAGTCCATGGAAAGCAGAAGCAAAATAAGAAAAAATAATTAAGGTCTCTTTGGCAAGGATGTCAATTGCTGCTTCCTATCTGATAATTCCAACCACTTCAAGGAGTCCATGGAAAGCAGAAGCAAAATAAGAAAAAACAATTAAGGTCTCTTTGGCAAGGATGTCAATTGCTGCTTCCTATCTGATAATTCCAATCTTATGTGGACACTGGGCATAAGTGGTACAAATAAAAATGGAACCTCAATATATGAAATATAACACATCTTAAAATTCATGTTAATTCCTCAGAGAACTTTCCCCAAAGTTGCTTGTTTTCTAATGCCTGGAATATATGATGGAAAGTGGGGATTGTAAGTTTTCCATGAATTTTCAAAAAAAGTTCCACCATCAAGAAAATGTATTTATGGCTAGAATATGTATAGAACAAAATGGCAACATCATAAAAAGTAGTTCTTCCAACTTAAAACTTTTTTTTCAATGCAATTATAAATCATTTTACTACAGTTAGGTGAAAAATATTTGTGTTCCTTGAGAAGTACTGATCAAGTGTGGAAGATGATATTCAAGTACACATAGATAAAATCTATAACCCATTTATGGAGCCTCTTGAAATTTATTTACCCAAAATTTATATCTTAAACCAGAAATAATTGTGTATTTGTGACTGTGTGTATGGAAAATATAAGCATTTAAACATTTTATTTAATTTCAGTTTTGCTAATGGGAATAAAACCTAGGCACAGCAAAAGAATTACAAAAATTTACTTTTCTTTTCATAGCCTTTTGACAATCTTATTACTTTATTTTGGTTTTACTTTAAAAAATTGTCAGATAGCTAAGGAAACCTATAAAAAAATCACTCCTCAGACACATTTCTTCAGTGACTTTTGCGAAAATAACTTGGAAGGAGGCATTTCCCTGGGAGTAACTACTTGGCTGTATTGGTTATGGTAACAGTATTACCACTGCTGAGACATTTTAAGGAAATGTTTAATTTTTCTTACCAGGAGCATAATTTTATTCAGAAGATTGAATAGATTTGCTGCTCTGCAGAATTTTAAAGCTCTTTACATTTCACCTTACAGAAATCCACATTTGCAACACAGTTCACTTAGTTAGTTTCTCCTCTAATTCCCTTTGGTAGGCCATTTAATCCTTCATGAATATGCACACTTGAGGTTACAATAATAAAAATAAACTGACGGTCCATCCCTCTTTCAGATTGTCCCTGACCTTTACCTGACACAGTGCGAGGGTGGTTATGAACAAGCCATGCACTTCCCTTCTTCACAGTTAGGAAAGCATCCCCGCTCTGCACCTTTTCATTACTTTCTCGAAAAGGGTCTCAGGCTTGAATCCACGTACTTTCTAAATCCGAAAGGTACAGAGTTTCTGATAGCACAGAGTTCCCCAATACATGTCTCTATCCTATAATTAGCTTCATGCTTCCCATATGACATTAGAAACACTGCTTAATGAAGATGCTTGAAACACAGAGCTCAGTTTCCAGATCATTTTATCTAATTCAGTAGTAGTCTTTTACCCCCAGACACCCCAGAACAGCCAGAGTTTGCACTCCCACATGCACTGTGAATTAATACATCTGGAACCAGAGATCTGTGTTAGAGACGACAGTTTCAGTCAATAAAGCCAATGCCATACTCACGGTGGAGGCTGGTGGGGCTGGTGTTCAACATTTCTTGGGGCTTTGCAGGCAGCAGGCTTCACCATGTCCCTGACCACACACCTGGGGCGCATGATAGACAGCACAATTCACTATTAATTATAAAATGGGGAGAAACATCTGGAAATTAAACACGGTACTGAAAACAAGTTTAAGGGAACTGTCTGCAAGCCCCTAAGTATTAACCTGGAGGCCCTGAGAAGCCCTGGGAGTTAGGAACCTTTAGCTCATGCTTCCAAGAGCTCAGTTATACTGAGATGAACTCCATACTGGTGCTGGCCTCAGTATTGGATTTCCTGTTTAGTACCAATAAAATGATTCTCATTAGGCTTCCCCATAGAAGCAAAGCTGCTGAAAACTTTGGCTTCACCCTATAAAGACATCTGAAAGCATCAACATAGGAGCAGCTGTTGTGCTGATATGTTAAAAACAGGCAGGACTTTCTGTGGCTTTGGCTATTTTACTGAAAGACATGGAATTTTGTTTCATGCCCTTCATCACCACATAGATCTTTCCCTTTAAAAAAATAAAAAATAAAGCAGAGATCTGAGATTGTTCTAAATTCATTCAATCTAGGAAAGGAGGAAGAGTCAGAGGGAAATGTGCATATATAAAGTGTGTGTGTCTCCATAGGATGCAAAATAAATATGCTAGATGCTTGCACAGTGTGAAAATAGGCAGGAAAAGGTCTTTGGGTCTTAAGTTGTCCATCACAGGATAAATAAATGCAGAGGATGGGTCACAGCTGCAAAGGGCAGCAGGGAGAGATGCCCTTAACCTGATGTCAACAGGACTTAATGGAGCACTGGGGAGAATCACGGCATAAGCCAGAAAACATAGCCCTCTGAGGCTGTCCTTGGATGGCTCAGATATCCCTCCACCTCAGAAGCCTTGCATAAACCTTGGTTTAAATAGGGAAGCCCTGTTTAGAAATTTGAGACCCTGATTCTTAGACTCTGCTAAATGGAATAACCACATAGGACTTGGGATTCTCAAGCATGAACCTGGTTCTTAACTTGGACAGTGTTTTCACTGCACTTGGAGATCTGACTACCTGTAAGGCCAGTCATGATATTCAAGAAGTGGCTCAGTGAGTGGTGAGACAGTGGCAGATAAACTGCTTTTCCAGAGCTAAAAGCTGCACGGCAAAATTCTCCACTTCTGAAAGAAATGATACAGGCAAACGTGGACACTGCACAGAAACGTGCGTGCACACACACACACACACACACAGCTAAGTCCAAACAGGATCAAGTAAGACTTAGAAATCAATATATAATGTGACAAGAAAAGAAAACGGTGCCACTTCAAAGCCTCCCCTCCTGGGCTCAAAGGAAAGAAATGTGGTAGCTATCTAGAGTGAATGCTAGACTCTTAATGGACTGATCACCAGTCATCGGAGGAGAAGGCCACTCTGGCAGGAAGGTTCAGAGAACATTCAAGAAGGCAGTTGCCAAGGAGAAGTAATACCCCAGGGTATTACTGAGCTATGAAATGTTAATATAACTTACTCAAGTACAGTGCACAGGAAGTTACATTTCACTGCACTGGGAAATCTTTAGCAAGTCTCACTCAACTAAAAATAGCCCACATGGCATGTTAAATCTTTACACACATTGGTTTGTGAAAATATCGGAAATATCACCAACTTTGGAGAAAATCTTGAAGAATTATATGTAGAGAAACCATATGCAAACTTCTGTCTTAGTTCATTTCCTTTTTTCTTTTTTTTTTCCTCCTGAAAATTCAGGTATTTAGGCAAAGTTTTGGGAAGAAAAGAAACCTGCCACTCAATTAAAGTTTTCCTTCAATATGTTTTTAAATAACTCTTCTCCAATAAAAGTGGATTATTAGCCAGTCTGTGTAAGAAAATTCTCATTTAATCTTAAGAATTCAGTGGTTTTGATTTAAAACTATAGTAACTGGCATATTTCATCTGTCTGCCTATACTATAGAATATTTTTATTTATTTTTATTTATTATATTTTTATTTTATTATTGGAGGCTGATTACAATATTGTAGTGGTTTTTGCCATACATTGACAGGAATCAGCCATGGGTGTACATGTGTCCCCCATCCCGAACCCCCTCCCACATCCCTCCCCATGCCATCCCTCAGGGTCATCCCAGTGCACCAGCCCTGAGCACCCTGTCTCATGCATGGAACCTGGACTGATGATCTATTTCACATATGATAATATACATGTTTCAATGCCATTCTCTCAGATCATCCCACCCTCACCCTCTCCCACAGAGTCCAAAAGACTGTTCTTTACATCTGTGTCTCTTTTGGTGCCTCGCATATAGGGTCGTCATTGCCATCTTCCTAAATTCCATATATATGCGTTAGCATACTGTATTGGTGTTTTTCTTTCTGACTTACTTCACTCTGTATAATAGGCCTCAGTTTCATCCACCTCATTAGAACTGACTCAAATGTATTATTTTTAATGGCTGAGTAATAATCCTTTGTGTAAATGTACTACAGCTTTCTTATCCATTCATCTGCTGATGGACATCTAGGTTGCTTCCATGTCCTAGCTATTATAAACAGTGCTGCAATGAACACTGGGGTACATGTGTCTCTTTCAATTCTGGTTTCCTCGGTGTGCATTCCCAGCAGTGAGATTGCTGGGTCATATAGCAGTTCTATTTCCAGATTTTTAAGGAATCTCCACACTGTTGTCCATAGTGGCTATACTAGTTTGCATTCCTACCAACAAGTGTAAGAGGGTTCTCTTTTCTCCACACCCTCTCCAGCATTTATTGTCTGTAGACTTTTGGATAGCAGCCATCCTGACCGGCATGAGATGGTACCTCACTGTGGTTTTGATTTGCATTTCTCTGATAATGAGTGATGTTGAGCATCTTTTCATGTGTTTGTTAGACATCGGTATGTCTTTGGAGAAATGTCTGTTTAGTTCTTTGGCCCATAAAAATCTCATTTGAATTTCTAAAATTTAAAGCTCTTTTTGGATAATGAGAATAAACACATCAATACTCAAAAACAATGTTGCTAGAATTTAAATGTACTTAATTTAAAATATACTAACGATTTATATACTAACAACTTTATTTAAAACAAAATAAGAAAATTAATTTTTCATACTAACTTAAATCCTGATCTCAGGTCTAGAGTGAATCAGCTAGCTGTTGAATCTGTTCTCAGGGAGAAAGTGATCAATTTCAGATTGCTAGTCATTCAACCAATTTGAGGGGGCACTAAGCTATGCCAATATGTATTCCTACATTTTCTACTCTGACTTTCTAAGCTGAAATTGCTTCTAGGGAAAGAGAAGAAGAAGAAAGAAAAAAAAAAAAAAACAACCCTACATTAAGAATAAGATACAGAAAATAATACAATGCCCTCCTCAGATTTTTGTCAGCCTGAATGAATTAGCAATTTCTTTAAAGTTACACTTGGATTGTTTTGTCTGTCCTATTGCAGTTTGAGGGATAAACCAAAGTGGTTTCACCAGTTGTAATGTGTGAAAACTGTTCAGCCGACCACTTCCCATCCTCTCCCAGGCGTTAATCGTAACACAACAACAGGGACCCCTCATACTTAAACACCACAGTGATATATCAGCACACTGCAGTGATCAAGGGTCTTCCTTTGCTGTGCGCTAAGGCCCTTCAGTGTGTGAAACTCTTTGCAATGAATGCTCTAGGAACCTCCACCAGGCTCCTTTGCTCATGAAGATAAGAACACTGGAGTGGGTTGCCATGCCCTCCTCCAAGGGATCTTCCTGACCCAGGGATCAAACCCACATCTCCTATTTCTTCTGCATTGGCATGAGGGTTCTTTACAAGTACCACCTTGCAAGCCCCAAGAGTCATCCTTACACATGATTTACTCTGTCATCCAGACACAAAGAGGCCACAGATAAGCCACAAAGCTGACTTTCCAGAAAGGCTGTGGATGGAGAGACCAAGAATCGAAGAGGTGAGACCTCTGATTCCTGCAAAGTCCTCAGTTACTTGGGAAGGAAGGCGGACCCCTCACCATCTTGGTGGTGCTTGCGAGCACCCCTTATCGCTCAAGCATCACTGAGGATTTATCCAAATGAGGCATCCTGCAAGCATCTCAGGGAAGCTCCCCCGGACTCCGCCTTCCGCGCGGTTGGGTTTTATGAATGACTGCAATCAATGCTGAACGACTGCCAACTGCCCACCCTTCCCTGCACTGTACACACAAGAGAAACTCAGCCTGCCGCAAGCCCGCAGATGAGGCTGTGGCAAGGCTTTCATCTCCCCAAACAGGAACTAAATGTGCTTCCAGAGACTTAGAGTATGTGAATGAAATATTCTCAATGCCTTCAAAAGGCACAATTTACATAATCACTTTCTCTCTTTTGAGTTTCCATTTTGGTGCCTGCAGTCACCAGCCCCACTTTTGCCTCCCCTTCCCTGCAAAATAACTAAAAAACAAAACAAACAAACAAACAAAACCCTGTTTTATGAAAGTTTATCTCAACAGAGCTTGATGACAAGGTCATGAGTCTAGTGACTGAGCACCGAGCTGTACCGCAGATGATGACACCTATGCATTTCTGCTCTCCATTTCTGTGGTTTTGGACTTCACTGGGGTTTCTCCTTCAGTGATAGAAACAATTACACTGAAACAAGGCTAGGGGAAAGTGTGTCTGTGCCTACTCCCCGGGTAGGATTGTACTAGTCTGCATTGTCACAAGAGTTTGTCAGTTACAATGACATCATGTTGAGTAAACGAAATATTTTTCAAACATACAGTATTCTAATTTGCTGATCACCAATCAGACACACAGTAGTAAGGGAAAAATAGGCAAGAAGAGGGCTCCATAATCAGTTGTTTTCTTCTGAACCTTCTATTCAGCACTTGAGATCCTTCTTACGTAAGACATTAGGCAAAAGTACCAAAATGTGTGCAGAAGCCTTGTCTTCACCCTGATTCTCTCTTAACTGCAGGCATCCAGTTGTTTCTCCAACACTTTTGCTTGGGTTTCCAGTAGGCTTCTTAAAATCAACACTTTCAGTCGGAATCCACCTTTTCTCAGACACCTGACCCTCCAGGGCCAGCACCGTCTTGGCTGGTTGTAAACGGTTTCTCTAGCTGTTCAGGCCAAAAGCTTTAGTCTCAATGCCTCACTTCTCTCACACCTGTGTCCAGTCCCTCAGATTGAATTCTCCTTTCAAATACGTGCAGCATTGGCTCATTTCTCCTCCTTCCCCTGTGGCTACCCCGATGGGCTCAATGCTACTTTTCACTGGATTCCTGAATTAAACTCACTGGCTGCTGGCAGAGACCCTTTGGAAAGATAAATCACTCATGACTCCTCTGCTCCAAATCCTGCAATGGTGCCACAGTTTACCCACAGAAACGCAGGAGTGCTTGGAATGTTATCTGGCCTCACATAATTCCCAGTGTTCTCCTACCATCTCCTCCCCAGCATCCACACCCTACTCATGCTACCCCAGCTGCAGTGACCTTGCTGCTGGTTCTCAGACGCACCGGGACCTTTCAACCAAAGATTCCCTCCCTGATGTGTATCGGACTAACCCCTTCCCTGTTTGCAGTCTTGGCTCAAGCGTCAGTGTTTGGTGGTTCCTACACGACTTCCCTCCGTCCTGCTACAGTCTGCCCCCACCAGACTTTCAGTGTCCTTCGCCTCATCTTGCTCTGGTGGTGCTGGTGGTTTAGGCACTAAGTCGTGTCCAACTCTTGTGACCCCATGGACTGTATCCTGCCAGACTCCTCTGTCCATGGGATTCTCCAGGCAAGAATACTGGAGTGGTTGCCATTGTAAACCTGCCTCTCCTCTTCAACCCAGCTTGAAATACCAGCTGCTCAAGAGGAAAGATCTCTGTTTGGTCCACTGGCAAAGGCCCAGAGCCTAGAACAGGGCATAGTCACATAGAACATCATAGTCACTCACTACATATTTGTTAAATGAATAAGACAAAATGCTGTATATTTCCAGCTTGAGTTACTAACATGCTAAAACACAGTTATTTACAAATAGATATAGGTAATACTTTTTTGCATGATTACAGCATAGTTATATAAAATATCTGCAAAATATAAATTAATGTATGACCAACACATTTTATGATTTGAATAATCGACTATATTTGTTTTTATATGACATGAATAAGGCTCATTCTCTTTCTAAACAAGAAAAAAACAATTAATTTGTGGAAAAGACTCTTTAGTGTCACATTGTTGCTTCAAAACAATGAGACACTATTTAACATCTAGTATCCTGCTCTTTTATCAAATAAAACTTTAAAGTAATTGTACATGAGGTAATTCCTTAATAGGAAAGATAGAAAATTAATCCCCCTTTCTATTGACTTTTCTAAACAGTGTAGGAAAGTAACAAAACAACTTCTGTTTATTGTCATCTATTTTGAAAATGTCCAAGGATATTCAGTTAATATCCTATTTAATCTTCACAGTGCTCTGCAAGGAGATCTGATTGTCCTATTTGACAGATTAAATAACTACAGCTCTAAGAGATTAAATTTATTTTCCAATGATAACTGACAAATGTTAATATTTTAAGAAGCCAAGATGTGTATCAAGTTTTGTTTGGGACGAAAGGTAATGTCTTTTCCATCATTCAAAGATGCCCTCTGACATTAACACTCAAAAGATGAATGAAAATTAATACAAATCACTCATGAAGCTACAGAGTCCAGTATCCTCAGATATGTTTCAATATAATTGATTTCATGATATAGGCATATTAGTGAAACTATTCCGATATCTCACATAGCTGAGTGTTCTTGAAACATTATTCTAGTATTCCAAGACCATATTATCCAAATACACCCGCAGAACAATGGCGACAGCAGGTGTCAGGTCGGCTAAATTAGAAATGCAGAGTGACCTTGAGATCATTGGGAATGTAAAACTCAAGGCAGGTCATACTGTATATAGAGAAAAACAGCTTATATAAGAAAAAGAGTCAAGAAAGTGAAAAAAATTTTAAAATTGCTTGCAAGACAAATATAATTTGGTTGATAAAAATCTTTTCAAAAATATTTTTCAAAGGAGGTCTTCAAAAGTGATCTTTTCATTTCCACTTACTAATACTGAAAGAGGAAAATTTGAAAATATTATTTTACAAAATGAATTTTAAAAGTTGCATATTTATGTCTACTTAGCAGTGAACAGATAAGTGTGATGACTGCTACCCCTAAGATGAAGATGAAACAGTGACAATTCTATACCAGACGGGAAAAGTGGATGTTGCTATTTTGAAAAGCCAGATGTACTAATCACAGATGATCAGGGTGTGTTCTACCTGATGTACATCCAGAGAATGCTCAGAAGCTACATAAGAGTGACCTTTATTTTAAAAAAGACAATGAGGACAGGTAAGTTAGGCTCTTAACTGTAAGAAAAGGGAACCCAGCTGGCCAGTTTCCATAGTAAGTGGTGAGGGCAGTTAAATCTCCCTTAACTAGGCCAGGAATTTATTCACAAAACCAGACTAAAAACTATAGGATTCTCAAATAAAGGTGATAACAAGATATAGACTTGCTACAGAGATTAATGGGTGATTTTAAAGTTGGGAAAAATAATTTTCTCAAAGAACTTATAAGAAGGAAAATAATACATAAGAAATCAAGCCCTTGGTCTTCTGGACCATTCAATCTGCCTGTCTATCACCTCTCAAATCTCCAGGATGCTAACAGGTTTGGTTCTCTAAGGCCCTAATATTGTTTCCAACATGGTAGCAATATGCCCAATTAACCTTTTACCCTAGCTAATATTTCCTATTAACATAATCAGTTCCTGTCTCCATTTGCCATTCTTGAAGTGTTACATAGACCTATGGACTTATATCTGCTACCATTCCCCACACACCATCCTGCTGACATTTTTCTAGTTATTAATCTGTGTGCATTCACCAGAAGCCACCTGTTGCCTGCAAGATAGAACATAACTTTAGAAAAAAGGAAGATTACGAGAAAATTCCTGCCACTAAACCTGCAAGAGAGAATGACTTGTGTGCATTCAATAGAGGGGGAAAATCTTATCTAGTAAGAGGTAAGGTATATCCAGCCAGAAGAAACAATCCTAGAATCAAGGCAGCAGAGGCACCAATGAGGCAAGGGAGGCCTGAGCCACCTTCTGGGCCCTCCAAGACTAAAAGTGGGGGGTGGGGAGACTTCAGTGGAAACGCAGGAGGTTGAGGGGAAAGAGCAATGTGCAAATAGGGAGGTAAGGTAGGTAGAGAAAAGAGTCATGAGGAAGCTTTTAATTTTTTTATATCTATAGGCACAATTCCAGGTGATGAAGTCCCCCTGGCAAAGGGAGAAATTAAATGGATGGAGAAGGGCATGGCAGAGGATGAGATGGTTGGATGGCATCACTGAATCAATGGACATGAGTTTGAGCAAGCTCCAGGAGATGGTGAAGGACAGGGAAGCCTGGTGTGCTGTAGTCTGCGGGGTGGCAGAGAGTCAGACACGACTGAGTGACTGAACAACCAAAAAGAAAGCATATTGATCTAAAGTGAATGAGAATGGTTGTATCGAGGGATAATCTTGGAACCAGCATACAGTTTGGAGAAGGAAATGGCACCCCACTCCAGTACTCTTGCCTGGAGAATCCCAGGGACAGAGAACCCCAACAGTCCACGGGGTCAGAAAGAGTCGGACATGACTGAACAAACGCTCACTCACTAACATATGGTTATCTTAAAGGGGAAATTGTTGATAGTTGTTAGTACTTCAATTCCATTCATAAATAGGACCTCGCCCTGGTCTGATCCATGGATCAGGAAGATCTCCTTGCAGGAGGAAATGGCAACCCGCTCCAGCATCCCTGCTGGGATAATCGACACGCCTTGGAGTCCTAAAGAGTCAGACACGACTGAGCAACTGAGTGCGCATGCCCACACAGTGCCATTCACAGCCAGCTCCTGGGCCTTACAGCCCAATCTGGGACCCTTACTCTGAACTGTGGCTTTGTCTCACGCCGGGCTGAGGGTGGTCTCTCCACCTAAACAAAGGGCCACACGATTGAATGATTGAGACGAGAGAGACTGTTGGGTCAGCAATAATACCAAGTTACAAGGAAACAGTAGCACAGTCAAGTAGGTAAAACTGTCTTCATTAATCAAAAATGCAATTCAGGAAAACAAGATGAATTTCAAGAAATGTAAACCTATTCAGATACAAAAACTCTCCAATAACAGAACAGGAAGAGGACAGTGAGTGATATCAGCTCACATTTCGGAGTGTCTGCCTTGGGCCAGGAGCTGAGCTGAGTATCCCACATGGCTTTAGCACGCCATCTGCTCGCAGGTCATAGGTGGCCCTCGTTGTGACCCAAGTTACATGTTTACTTGTATTACCCTTTCTTCTCAGAAGCACAACTCATTTCAAAAACTACACACTATCTGTGAAGTGCTTTGTTTTGATCAAATAAATTATTCCATTGTCATTCAAGTGTTAGCATGAGATACAAGATTGTAATTGAGAATTTCAAGCTTTAAGCACCTCACATCCTCTTGTGACATTTCAGGATCCTAGAAGAATAGAGAGCTGTCTGATAATGCTTATCTACAGTTTAATGTCCAGGATAAAAAAACTCAATTCAGTAGTAGGGAGGGAGGAATGGTATTTGTAAGGATTATTGCCAGAGCTTCTTTACAACTAATGATTTTCCTGCTTTTTATGTGTAACACAAAGTCATAGCTCTTTAAATAACGGTTTTAGGATTGTTCTACATGTGCCTTTTCTCCACAAGTATTCCTTCTCCTTGCTCATGGGAAGACAGATAGCTAAATAAATATCTACTAAGAGGTCCATAATAGTTCTTTGGTGGGATTTAAGTGGATTTTAAATAGATAAAATGGGGAATTGGAACTTGGAAAAGCATTAATGAAATATTTCAGGTATTGTTTTCAATTAATTATTACTTATTTCTCATCTGATTCACCTGGCTGGAAAGTTAGAAACTGGAGTCAATCAGATATGAAAATACATTGCCCATGGACTATATATATAAATTTTCATATAAATATGAAAGTGCTCAACACTAAATATACACTATTCCTTTCCTATTGTAAATGAAAATTTCTTTATTTTTTCAAGAGGCCATGATGCTTTTTTTTTTACCCAAAATATGACAAAAAGATGAATCCAAATCATTTGGACACATCAATAGAAACTTTAATACCTGAATATGATTGCTTCTTGGTCTAAATATTTTTGATATTCAGAATGAGAATATCAAAACACTTGTAAATCATTTTTCCCTCCCCTTCAATCAAACTGATGAAAATATGTACAGATATTTAGACAAATAAAAGAGGTATGAGATTTGGAGAAGTAATCCACAGACTAGGACTGCTGACTCCTCATTTACAAGGGTAGACACTCTCTGAGCACTTTTGACTTAATAAGAGCGTCATTCTTGTAGCTTCCAAGGGGCTGATGACCCCTGAACTATCATTTCCAGAATTCAATTTCCACTACCTATCAGGTTTGGAATCTGTCTACCTGAACACCTTCCTAATGACTGAGCCAGATCACACTAAAGTACTAAATTCAGTGTCCCCACCCTGACACACACTGAAACACCTCCCAAAGTCTGCCTGGTAGTCAGTTAAACCCTCCTGTTACCAATGTCCACAATCTTGGTGCCCTGCGGCCTCTTACTTTCTCTAATGGCCAGTAAGGCATTAGTCTACTGCTTCCAAAGTCATGTTCTTTCTGGAGTGAACTGCCTGAGTTGATCTTCCTCAAGTGCCATCTTCTCCTGCCCTCAGATTCCACAAAAGGCTTCCCATCCCTGATCATGTCAAATACACACACCGCTGCCTAGTTCCATGGTCCCACCTACACACATCTTCACTCACTAATCTCTTCCTCTTAACTCCTAACACAGTCTGTTTCTCAAGTTAGGTGCATCCATCCCAGTATTTCAGAACATCCTTCTGTTGCTTGCATCTCCAGTTCATATGCCACATGTCTTGCTTAAAATGATTTACCTCCTTTTTCCTCTCCATTCAGTTTTAGTTCTTACAAAATTCAACTCAAATGCACTGAACTCTAGGAAGCGTTTCAGGCTAAAGACTTCCATTAATCCTTCACTGGCATCTTCTAAGAAACAAATTAGTCCTTATGTATGCACAAAAAATTTTGTTAACAGCTGGAAAGACATTCAGGAAATGCATGTTTTAGAAAAAGGACATGAAACGAAAGTGTGTTCCAGGAACCTGACGGGGGAGCTCCGATGACCACGACATCTTTGTGATCAATGAACGAACACTCACAGGACAGCTGCTCTGGGGCAAGCACCATGCCCCGTGCCATACCATAACCTGAAAGCAAGTCAGCTTGCTCATCAAGAGCAGCAGGAAATTACCAACTCACATTTACTGAGCATTGGTCACATAGACTCGTTTAAGCCCCTATATGCACGAACTCATGTGATCCTCACAGCTCTGTATGGTGCGCAAGCTAAGTGACCACATGACAAAGCATTTATAAAAGCCTAATGTGTACACTGCAACAGGATTCATTCCACAACTGAGCTCTATCAGTATACTATTTTAATTATGTGAAATTGCTTAAATTCCTCCTATTTTAATATAAAACATTATCTTCAAGTACAGAAACAACAAGATTAAGTGTAGGAATCTATGCTAATAGTGGAATAGAGGCTGCCTTTTCCCCCTGCCAAATGTTTAAAGTTTATATTCATTTTGAAGAATAAAACTGTAGTCTATTTTATTTTTAATGTATATATACACTGTCATGTCAGTTCTCCAAGGTCATAAAATAATTATAATTCCATTATAACATATAAGTAACATTCAGGTTGCTTTTTAGCTATCATTTCCAAAGTTCTAGCTAGTCTTTCCTAGAGTTTCCTTGGAATACACCTCCTATGCACATATCATGAGTAAAGAAAAACATGAGAGGTTCTTAAATGCCAAGACTTAAATTCAACACACCTTCCATCCAAGTCGCTGATTTCCCCTATGGCTCTTATGCTTCTGCTGTAGGCAAACCTAAAGGCACAGAGACGTCTCTGCATGTACTTGAATTAAACATCTTTGCTACTTTCTTTCTTTTTCCAAAAGCAAAGTCCTTTTATATTTTAAAAATCATGGAAATGGAAAAGTGATCACTCATCAAGAAGAAAGAGTTTGAAAAATATATCATCTTTGTTTTATGAATCCTTTCAAAATTTTAAGGACCTTTTGGTCATCAGCCTTGAGAACTAAGATACTTTAAGAAAAATATTGAAGTATAGATGCTTTACAATCTTGTGTTAGTTTCAACATGGCAAAGTGAATCAGCTATACAAATCTTTGCTTCTTTCTCATCAGCCCCTCAATAACGCCTCCTAAGGCACTAGCTTGGGGAACTGGCCCACTCTAGCTGCAGGTCCTTTGGTTAACAATTCTCTTAAAAGCTGGCTCCATTTTTCGTGCAATATTTTCACTCTAGGTCCACAGGAGGAATATAAACTTAAATTTTATGATGCTCCTCTAATATCCAGGTCCTAGAGAAAGGCCAACTGACCGAAGTGATATTCAGGGGAAATTATCAGTGCATGGTTTCCAAAACATGGTCACAGAGCCATCCAAAGAGGTTTTTAAAGAAACAAATTCTTTGGGTCTTAGTCCAGACCTGAAGAGGTGAAGTTTGGGTCCAGAGATTGGCAAGTGATTAGCTTCTCTGGGTGATTCCAATGCATCCAGGCAGGCAATTGCTGATGAATGAGCAATTCAGTGACTGCACTGGATGGAGTCTTTCCTTATATGAAGCTAAGCCACAAGAGCCCTCCATGACTCGGGCCACACTGTCATGCTGCTAAGTCGCTTCGGTCGTGTCCGACTCTGTGCGCCCACATCAGGCTCCCCGTCCTTTGGATTCTCCAGGCAAGAATACTGGAGCGGGTTGCCATTGTCTTCTCTGCACATTATCATAGTCCCTCATAAAATGACTTTTCTTGAACTACATTTTAACGTTACAGCTTCAGTTCTTATGACACGTCAATACAAGAAATAGTTGTATGAAGTTGGTTTCCGCCTTTGCTGTTATTTCAGTCTGAGCCCTTCCTATAAACCCCTACCTTCATTCTACATTATTTCTTTTCAAATTTAGCACTCAAAAATGTCATTCCTTGTTCACTACAAATAATTGTCATAATTTCCTTTGGTCAGGGTCGTAAGCAAGCTAAGAGAAAAGCTTAAAGCTTATCATAACAACCCTGTTGGCATGGTGGGCATGTTTATAACCTCATTTTTTCTTACTTAAAAGTTTCAATCTACATTTAACTAATGTTTTATGTTGAAATATATTTGAGAAAAGCAAAAAAGAATAATAGAAAAAGGTTAAAATTTTATCCCATCAGGAAAATTTAAATTTAAATTTTTCTTCAATTAGAAAACTCTAATAAGTCTTAAAGAGCATACCTGGCATCTAATATATGAATATGGAAACACAATATAAAATTATATATAAAAGAATAATAATGATGATAATGACATCTTTCTAAGGTTGACATATTATACAACATTAGCATTTCAGAAAGAATTTTTTGTTTCAGGGAAACCTTCCCTAGGAACTGTTAAACACAGAAAGGAAATGATTTAATGATCAAATAAAATAAATGAGGGGAACCTTAATTTAGACAGGCTGAGTAGGTGTTCTTACTGCATGAATTTTCAGACTCTTCAAAATATTAGTGTCCATTGTTCTCTAAACACAGAAGCATACTATGTAGCATTTTCCAAGGAATAAAATAGTTTGGGAAGTGATGATGTCACACTTGTTAACTGCAACATGAGAAAAGTAAGAATTCTCCACGGGATAGAATCGGTGCTTGGTAAATTATTCCAGGTGACACAGAAGAACAGAAACTGCACTAAACTTCAGGGAGAATATTTTGACGTGGCCACTTCTTAGTCTAAAAGCTTTACTGTGTCTACCTGAACATAGGCAAAGGCCTTACATTTTGGTCCACGGAATAAATGTGTCACCCAACTCTCAGAAAGTTCACCTTCCAAGTAAGACAATACAGATTAAGAGTACATATTTTTCTCTATTCTTATATATTACTTTCACTGAGAGATGACACCAAAATTTATATAATAAATTATTTTATTTTATAATTAAGCATCAATATCAGATCATCAAAGGGACAGATTCTGCCTGAACTAGCAATTCTTTGGGCAAAGCTTAAAGATTTTGTATGTTGGTTGGATAGCTTTTTATGCAGGTAGGAATCAACTGCTGTTTTCCAGTCCCTCAGTGATGTCTGACTCTTTGCAAAACCCATAGACTGCAGCACACCAGGGTTTCCTCCTTCGCCATCTCCCAGAGCTTGCTCAAACTCAAGTCCATCGAGTTGGTGATGCCATCCAACCAACTCATCGTCTATCATCCCATTCTCATCTTGCATTCAATCCTTCCCAGCATCAGGGCCTTTTCCATTGAGTCACTTCTTCACATCAGTTGGCCAAAGTGTTGGAGCTTCAGCTTCAACATCAGTCCTAATGAATATTTAGGACTGATTTCCTTTAGGATTGACTGGTTTGATTTTCTTCCTGTCCAAGGGACTCTCAAGAGTCTTCTCCAACACCACAGTTCAAAATCACAAATTCTCTGGTGATCAGCCTTCTTTATGGACCAACTCTCATTTTCATACATGACTACTGGGAAAACCACAGCTTTGGACTATATGAATCTTTGTAGGCAAAATAATGTCTCAGTTTTTTTTTTTTTTTTAATATGCTGTCAAGGTTGTCATAGCTTTTCTTCCAAGGAGCAAGAGTCTTTTAATTTCATGCAGTCACTATCTGCAGGGATTTTGAAGCCCAAGAAAACAAAGTTTGACACTGTTTCCATTGTTTTCCCATCTATTTGCCACAAGGTGACAGGACCGGATGCCATGATCTTCATTTTTTGAATGTTGAACTTTAAGCCACCTTTGTCACTTTACTATTTCACCTCAGCAAGAGGCTCTTTAGTCCCTCTTCACTTTCTGCCATAAGGGTAGTGTCATCTGCATATCTGAGGTTACTGATGTTTCTCCCAACAATCTTGATTCTAGCTTGTGCTTCATCCATCCCAGCATTTCACATGATGCACTCTGCATACAAGTTAAATAAGCTCAGTGACAATATAGAGACTTTTTGTACTCCTTTCCCAATTTGGGACCAGTCTGTTGTTCCATGGTTGGTTCTGTTGCTTCTTGAACTGCATACAGGATTCTCAGGAGGCAGGTAAGTTGGTCTGGTATTCTAATCTCTTTAAAAATTTTCCACAGCTAGTTATGATCCCCACAGTCAAAGGCTTTAGAGTAGTCAAAGAAGAAGTAGATTTTTTTTTCAAAATTGTCTTGCTTTCTCTATTTATAGATTTCTATAAATCTCTTGCTTTTTCTATGCCAATGGATATCGGCAAATTGATCTCTAGTTCCTCTGCCTTTTCTAAATCTAGGTGGAACGTCTGGCAATTCTCTTTGCATGTACTGCTGAAGCCTAGCATGGAGAATTTTGAGCATTACTTTTTTAGGATGTGAAATGAGTGCAACTGTGAAGTAGTTGGAACATTCTTTGGCATTGCCTTTCTTTGGGATTGGAATGAAAACTGGCCTTTTCTAGTCCTGTGGCCACTGCTGAGTTTTCCAAATCTGCTGGCATATTGAGTGCAGCACGTTCACAGCATCATCTTTTAGAATTTCAAATAGCTCATCTGAAATTCCATCACCTCCACTAGCTTCATTCATAGGGATACTTCCTAAGACCCACTTGACTTCACACTCCAGCATGTCTGGCTGTAGGTCAGTGATCACATCAATGTGGTTATCTGAGTCATGAAGATCTTTTTTGTATATCTCTTCTGTGTATTCTTGTCACCTTTTCTTACTATCTTCTGCTTCTGTTAGGTCCTTACCATTTATGTCCTTTATTGAGCCCCTGTTTGCATGAAATGTTTCCTTGGTGTCTCTAATATTCTTAGAGAGATCGCTAATTTTCCCCACTCTTTTACTTTCCTCTATTTCTTTGCGTTGATGACTCAGGACGTCTTTCTTATCACTCCTTACTATTCTTTGGAATTCTGCATCCACATGTTCAAATGGGTATATCTTTCCTTTTCTCCTTTTATCATCTTTTACTTCTTTTATCATCTATTTGCAAGGCCTCCTCTGACAACCCTTTTGCCTTTTTGCATTTCTTTTTCCTGGGAATGGTTTTGATCACTCTCTCCTGTACAAGGTTATGACCCTCCATCCATAGCTCCTCCAGCACTCTGTCAATCAGATCTAATCCCTTGAATCTATTTTTCATGTCCACTGTATAATCATAAGGGATTTGACTTAGGTCATAGCTGAGTGTCCTAGTGGTTTTCCCTACTTTCTTCAATTTCAGTGTGAATTTGACAATAAGGAGTTCATGATCTGAGCCACAGTTGGCTCCCAGTCTTGTTTTTGCTGACTGTATAGAACTTCTCTGTCTTTGGCCGCACAGAGTATAATCAATGTGATTTCAGTATTGACCATCTGGTGATGCCCATGTGTAGAATCATCTCTTATTTTGTTGGAAGAGGGTGTTTGCTATGACCTGTGCGTTCTCTTTGCAAAACTCTGTTAGCCTTTGTCCTGCTTCATTTTGTACTCCAAAGACAAACTTGCCTGTTACTCCAGATATCCCTTGACTTCATACTTTTGCATTCCAGTCCCCTACGATGAAAAGGAAAAGGACATCTTTCTTCGGTGTTACTTCTAGGAGATCTTGTAGGTCCTCACAGAACACTTCAACAAGCTTTTCAGCATTGGTGGTTAGGGCATAGACTTGGATCACTGTGATACTGAATGGTTTGCCTTGGAAAGGAACAGAGATCATTCTGTCATTTTTGAGATTGCACCCAAGTACTGCATTTCAGACTCTTTTGTTGGCTATAAGGGCAAGGTAATTTGGAAGTGGTCAAAGAGGAGATGGCAAGAGTGGACGTTGACATGTTAGTAGTCAATGAAGTAAAATGGACAGGAATGGGATAATTTGATTCAGATGGCCATTATATGTACTATTGTGGGTAAGAATCCCTTAGAAGAAATGGAGTAGTCATCACAGTCAACAAAAGCCATCAATATACTTATATAAACTTTAGGAGAAAAAATTTTAAAAAGCATGGAAATCCTAATGTACTTCTTTGTAATTCCTAAGTAAGATATACGGGAAATAAAAATGTAATTACTGCAATAGGTAAGAATATTTCTCACACTAATATAAGAGAAAAAATACCAAAAACCTTTAAAATTTATACTTTTCATACATACATTTTATACATTTATTTTTCAAACAAATTTACTGTATGTATGTATGTGTGTGTGTATGTGTATATATATATATTTACCCATAGAGAAATTTCAAGTTACAATCAGACATCTTCTCTAAAGTCCCAATTATCTGAGTGAAAATTTTTCTATTTTTTATCTTATGTATAAAACTGAGTAGCACATTTACCCCAAAATATGCCACCGGGAAGATTGTCTTCCTGGTGCTCAGTGGTAAAGAATCTGCCTGCAAGGCAGGAGATGTGGGTTTGATCTCTGGGTCAGGAAAATCCCCTGGAGAAGGAAATGGCAACACCCTCCAGTATTCTTGTCTGGGTAATCCTATGGACGAAGGAGCCTGGTGGACTAAAGTCTATGGGGTCACAAAAGAGTCAGACATGACCTAGCAACCAAACAACAACAACAAACAACAATGACTTAAAATGACATTTTTACTTTGTAAAAGTATTATAGGTTTTGACACAAAATAATTAAAAATTACTGATCTTTCACCAATGATAAACATTTTAATATATGACTTATTAATATTAAAAAATTTGTCTCCCCAAAGATCACATTAAAGTAAAAAATATGCTAGTCACAAACTGAGAAAAAATATTTATTTTATAAATCCTCCTTATATACCAAGCCCTGTATTATATTATTATTATATATTATTATAAATCAATAAACAAGCAACCTAGTCTACTACTCAAGGGAAATGAAACTTATGTCTCCAAAATGACTTGTACGAGAATATTCAGAGCCTAAAAGTGGAAACAACCCATCAACAGAAGGATTTATTGACAAGAATTTTGGTATATTCATATAAAGAAATGTACTCCTGTTATATGCAACAGTTATATGGATGAATCTCAAAAATATTTTGTTGAACAAAGAAGCCAGACACAACATTTCTGACTGTGTGATTCAATTTTTATAAGAAAGAGGTAAAGAGTCCTCCGTGTGTCAAGAATAAGAACGAAGTTGCCACTGGGTAGGGTGGGTGGATCGAGTAATGGGGATGTTGTATATCCTGTTTTGAGACGTGGTGACAGAAGTGAATACAAATGTCCTTATTCATCAAGCCAAAAACTTCAGATCTGTGCATTTCACTGTATGTAAATTACATCTTAATAAAAAAGTAAAAAATAAGCAATAACAATAACCAGTAGCTCAAAGAAAGAAATCAAAAGTTTAGTAATTTGAAGATGTATCATCTTTCATGTAAGTAGAAAACAGGTTAATGTGTTTTAGAAAACCTTAATGCCAATAAGCAACTGTGGAAGTCAATTAATACCTGTTTTCAAAGCAAACACTGTATTCCCATATACATTGTCAGAATCAGAATGATAAACATAAACATAATTACAGCCAAGAAATATGTTTTGTGTAAGGATATTTTTCATCAAGATGAAATATTAAGTATACTTAAAGAACTTAAAGGAGGTTATAAAATAGAGTTCAGGAAAAGGACAAACATGACATTATGGTTTTAAAACCATATTTAAAATATTGCCTGTCACATATGCAGATTATTTAAAGGGCAAATTTGCTTCCAGTATTTTACACAAAATATTATTGAAGACTGGTACAAGCATTTATGGTGGGGAAAAGTATCCTAAAATTGGTTTTTTGGAAGACTCAGTATACAATTTACGTAGAACTGAAAATATGTCCTATGCCATATGCCTTATGATAAAGCAAATGACATTTCTTTTATAAGGAATTCTGAGCATTAGCTGTAATTTCTATACACCTTATGCCAAAAGTGTAAAATATTTTTATTAAAAAATACTGAAAAATGCAAAAAGTCATGAAAATCATATCAGTTTGGACCTCCACTGACTCTCATCCCAAGAGACTTGGATGGAAAAACACAACTGCACAACCAAATACAGGTGTCCAATTTCTTAAATTTTATCAGAGAGCAAGAAGGTTAACATAGAAAGGTAGGATGGTAGAGAAGCAGATACTGGGTGCTTGGGGCTGGTGCACTGGGACGACCAAGAGGGATGGTATGGGGAGGGAGGAAGGAGAGGGGTTCAGGATGGGGAACACGTGTATACCTGTGATGGATTCATGCTGATGTATGGCAAAACCAATACAATACTGTAAAGTAATTAACCTCCAATTGAAATAAATAAACTTATATTAAAAAAAAAAAGAAGCAAAAAAAGGAATCAAAAGAACTGAGCTCTAGGTGTACTGGCCACTTAATGACTAGAAAACATTAGATGAGTAACCCTCTGTGTCTCCTTATTGTAGGACATGGTTAGCATAATATTATTGAGGATTATATTATGCTGAGGATTCTTAGCAATAGGAAATGAAGTACTATGTTTAAAAATGCATTGAAGACACTGTCACATTGTATAGGATTATCTTAAAAAGTCATTCTTTCACTATGATTTAAACATTACCTTGGAAATAGAGGTGCTTCAAAAATGTTGTGTATGAGAATGTAGAAGGCATATCATCCTACTGACTAACGACATTACTAACAGGGTTGTGTAGTCAGTGCAGGGTGGTTCTGAGAGCAGGGGAACAACAAAAACCTCCTGAAACAAGGAACTAACCAAGCTGAAGCTAAAATAGGAGCTAGGTCAGAAAAGAATTGTGGAAAAATTCTGCATTTACCACATTCAGTCAGTTCAGTTCAGTCGCTCAGTCGTGTCTGACTCTTTGCGACCCCATCAATCATAGCACACCAGGCCTACCTGACCATCAACTCCTGGAGTTCACTCAGATTCACGTCCATTGAGTCAGTGATGCCATCCAGCCATCTCATCCTCTGTTGCCCCCTTCTCCTCCTGCCCCTAATCCCTCCCAGCATCAAAGTCTTTTCCAATGAGTCAACTCTTTGCATGAGGTGGCCAAAGTACTGGAGTTTCAGCTTTAGCATCATTCCTTCCAAAGAAATCTCAGGGCTGATCTCCTTCTGAATGGGCTGGTTGGACCTTCTTGCAGTCCAAGGGACTCTCAAGAGTCTTCTCCAACACCACAGTTCAAAAGCATCAATTCTTTGGCGCTCAGCCATATTATCAACCCACTAAAGAGATCAGGCTGGGGAACAGAATGTGAAACCAGTGTCCCAATCGTCATGTAAGCTTGTTTGATTTCTTATGTCTTCCATCTAACCACAGTCAACTAACCAACAATATATTTGATTCTTGCATGCTGATTTTAAGAACACATTTAAATGCCAAGTATTACAGCTGCTGCTGCTAGGTCGCTTCAGTCTTGTCCGACTCTGTGCGACCCCATAGATGGCAGCCAACCAGGCTTCCCCATCCCTGGGATTCTCCAGGCAAGAACACTGGAGTGGGTTGCCATTTCCTTCTCCAATGCATGAAAGTGAAAAGTGAAAGTGAAGTCGCTCAGTCTTGTCTGACTCTAGCGACCCCATGGACTGCAGACTACCAGGCTCCTCCGTCCATGGGATTTTCCAGGCAAAAGTACTGGAGTGGGGTGCCATTGCCTTCTCTGCGTATTACAGCTACTTACATATAATTTTGCACTGTAGATATTATCTTAGATTTATGGCTTTCTTGGTAAAGGCAGTCCAATAAAATATGTAAACATGAAAAAAATGCGCAAAAGGTATGCTTCAGGCAGTCTTTTGAGTTTTCTTTCCTTTTTTTTTTTTTTTTTTTAAAGAGGAAGCTTGTGTTACTTCATCACTTTAGATAAAACACATCAGACTATGGCACTTAAAAACTAGCTTTAAAGGTAGAAGTCTTCTTGTAGTAGAAAAAAGTATTTTGGGGAGGAAGATTAAACAGCAAGTTATTTTTCAAAATAAACCTTGAACTTTCTGGACAATTCATAGTTCTCAAACACTCATACAAAAGTTTTGGAAGAGACTTTTAAAATTATTCTAATAAACTTATAACTACAGGTTTTCTAAGATGTTTCTGTTTTTGAATTCACATTTTTACTTAATTCACTATCATCAGATCCTAATTAGAGACTCAAATGAACAAGTCAGGATGACTACATATGCACTGTCCAAGTTGTTGGTTTCTCCTTTCTAGAATGATTTTCTGGGTTGCAAATTCATGTGATGTTCTCCCTCCTCAGACGTTTCCATGATATCTGTTTCCTTAAGTTTTAAAAATTGAGATATAGCTTACATGCAATAAAATCCACTCATTTAAAGTTCATGGTTATCAACTCTTTGACAGATGTGTACAGCCTTGTACCAAACACCACAGTCAAAATATGGAACATTCCTATCACCCAAAAAGTTCTATCCTGTCTCCTGGGTCCATCTCCTCCACTCTCCTCACCTCTGCCCCAACTCTAGCCCATGACAACCAGTGATGTCTTTTTCATCTCTATAAATTTTCCCTTTCTAGAATCATCCAATTTGCGGTCTTTTTGTCTGAATTCTCTCAGTTAGAGTAATCTGAGATACACTGGGTTTCCCCATGAATCACTATTTGGGTCCTTTCTAGAGCTGAGCAGTATTTCATCTTATGGATGTATCACAGCTTGCCCATTCACTCAGCAGTTGATGGCTATTTACTTGTCTCCAGTTTTTGCCTATATGAATAAAACTGCTACAAACTGAGGCTAGATCTTTTGTGAAGGCATATTTCTTCATTTCTTCTAAGGATACACCTAGGAGTGGAACTGGTGGGTTATATGGCAAGTGCACGTTCATTTTAGAGGAAACTGCTACACTATTCCCCAAAGTGGCTGCACTGTTTTATATTTCTGTCAGCAGTATAGAAAAGTTTCAACTACTAATCCCTTAACTGGTCAATGGAAACATTACATTTAACCATTGTATGTAAGCCCACAGGATGACCTGACAATTCATAGCCATTCAACTTGCATTAGTCTAACATTTATGAAGGTTAAGAGTTCGCCTGTCTCACTTCATCCTTGCTGTATATCTATGAGTAGAGAGTACTTGGTATTGTCATTTATTTTAACGAGAAGGCTGAAGCTTAAAGTGGATAATTCACGCATGAAATAAGACAAAGCTTGGAATGTTATCTGAGGTGGTATGACTCCAGAGCCCACTGTAGCGTGCAGCAAACACCAGAGGAGGGGGCTGGCTAGAACAGTACATTTGATGATACGTGGAAAATGGAAGAGACAGTTGTTCTTTCTCATTGTGTTATTCCAGACCTTCAGAGAAAGAAGAAGAAAGTATGCTACATGATAAAAAGCACTTTTCTTATTAACTTCCTATGCTCAGATCCAAGATCTAGGAAGTGGCATCCCAAGGTAGCTTAAATCCTACTAAATTATACTGAGATCATGTTTGCAAGTCATGTCCCTTTTTCCATTCCTATTCCATACACACCCTCAACTTGCATTAAGATATTACATTGAAAGCCATAAAAATACACCCATAAGCACTTACAGGGACCAATTTTCCTACTGTAAAAACGTCCTCAGCCCGGTTTGAAATGCACTTGTCTGTCGCCAGGGACCGTGTGATGTCTATACTAAGGACCCTGGTAATTGCCCTCACCTCTGCTTTGCAGGCCTGAATTAGCTATGCCCTCACCCCATTTATAGGTTTGATGGGTAAACTTAGACCCTTTTAATGCATAAAGACCAAAAACATAAATGGATATGATTTGGCAAGGTCAGCATTCTAGCATCTTTACACATCCCCAGGGCCTCCCTGCTCTAACCGCCTGGAGGAGTTCCCAGGTCACTTCAGCCTGCAGTGTCCCTTCCCACCTGCCCTCAGGCCAGCACCAGCCAGCCCTCCTCCCCTACCTTCCCCTTTCTCCATCTATGATGCTCTTATAGCCCACAGACTATTACTACAATAATCATGAAGCACATTTTACACACTTATTAGGTGTTAATCATTTTTATTGTTTTTATTAATTTTATTGGAGTATAGCTTATTTACAATGTTGTATTAGTTTCTGCTGTACAGAAAAGTGAATCGGCTCTATGTTTGTATATATTTCCTCTTTCTTGGATTTCCTTCCCATTTAGGTCATCACAGAGCATCAAGTTGAGTTCTCTGTGCTATACCGTAGGTTCTCATTAGTTATCTATATGATACACTTGTTCTTGTTGTTTCGTTGCTAAGTCATGTCTGACTCTGTAACTGCATGGACTATATAGCCTGCTAGGCTTCTCTGTCCATGGGATTTCCTACACAATAATACTGGAATGGGTTGCCACTCCTTCTCCAGGGGATCTTCCTGACCCAGAGATTGAACCCCCATCTCCTGCATTGGCAGGCAGATTCTTATATGCCAATCCCAATCTCCCAATTCGTTGCACCATTCCACCTTCACCCCTTGTCCCTTTGGTACCGTTTGTTTCTTCTCTCTCTCTGGCTCTCTATTTCTGCTTTGCAAACAGGTTCATCTGTGCCATTTTCTAGAGTCCACACATGTGTGCTAATATATGATATTTTTCTTCCTCTTTCTGATATTCATTCTGTATGGCCGTCTCTAGGTCTATCTGTGTATGTGGGCATGATAAGTCACTTCAGTCATGTCCAACACTCTGTGACACGATGGACTGTACCCCACCAGGCGCCTCCATCTGTGGGATTCTCCAGGCAAGAATACTTGAGTGGGTTACAGTGACCTCCTCCAGGGGATCTTCCCAACCCAGGGATTAAACCAGTGTCTCTTATGTTTCCTGTACTGGCAGGTGGGTTCCTTACCACTAGTGCCACCTGTAAAGCCCCTAGATCCATCCATGCTTCAACAAATGGCACAACCTTGTTCTTTTTTTATAGTTGAGTAGTATTGCACTATATATATATATATATATATATATATATATATATATATCTCGGAGAAGGCAACGGCACCCCACTCCAGTACTCTTGCCTGGAAAATCCCATGGACAGAGGAGCCTGGTAGGCTGCAGTCCATGGGGTCGTGAAGAGTCGGACAAGACTGAGCGACTTCACTTTCACTTTTCACTTTCATGCACTGGAGAAGGAAATGGCAACCCACTCCAGTGTTCTTGACTGGAGAATCCCAGGGACGGGGGAGCCTGGTGGACTGCCGTCTATGGGGTCGCGCAGAGTCGGACACGACTGAAGTGACTTAGCAGCAGCATATATATACATATATATATATATATATATGAAAATTAGATGCAGTATATATACCACATCTTCTTTATCCATTCATCTGTTGATGAACATTCAGGTTGCTCCCATCATGTACTTTCTTAAATGCATCAAAAATCATCTTCACAGCACCCTCATTGTCTCTAATTTACGTAGGGGGAAAGTGAGTCTTAGAAAGCTGTGTAGTATGTTAAGAGACCACAAATATCAAAGTAGGATTCAAATCCAGGTAATGTTACTCCAGAGGCCACACTTTTCCCCATTTCACTATGCTGTGTCTAAAACTCTAGAGTTGGTCCAAGTGTCTGTTGGGGTATAAATATGTGTCCCAAGTCAGGGCTTGCTGTTATGACTCGTGCTGCTCCTCATCCTGGAAGGCATCTGTCTGAGAACACTTCATTTTCTTTGGGCCCAAATTCTCACATCAGCTCCTGAATCCTGCCCTAACTCACGTGCAGGTTTTTCCTTTTCTGTGTTCCTATGTCTGTGATATCTCTTACTAAAACTTTCTGAGATGCTTCACTGTAATTTGCTGTTAAGTCTATCCCCTTCATTAAATCATGAAGTCCTTGGAAGCTAAAACTCACTCTCATTTACTTTGCTGTATCATCCCACATTAATCAAGTTATTCTGCATGACAAACAGCTCCCAGATCTTAGTGGCTGAAGATCATGATGGCCGCTTTCCTGTGGATCTTGCATCGTCTCAGCCAGCGTGGGGGTGTTCTTCTCCATATTGTTCTCATCCCAGGAGGGCCCCAGGCCACTTGGAGGGGAAGTGGCAAACTAAAAATGGGCTCTGATGTGCCTGTGCTCAGAAAAATTGAATATCACTTCTTTTCCTATTCATTGGCCAGAACAAGTGTCACGACCATACCCAACTTAAGAGTGTGAAGTATAATCTTAGAAAGTGCCGGAAAGATGGCAAACCAGAAATATCTGGGGAACAGTAATGATGACTTTACTTGATAGTATCAGGACTTAGCAATACCTATGTAGCTTATATGATGACTGTTTAATATATGAACTGGATGGGTATTTTAATCCTATGGTGAATAAAAAAGATCACAAATTATGACTATAGGATAATAATATTGATTTCAACTGATATGAAATTAAAGGCATTTTTACCTGAATACCATCCCTAAGGAAAAGATCTTGGGGTCAAACCATCCCCAAAGAAAAGAAATGCAAATAGGGAAAAAGGTTGTCTGAGGAGGCCTTAAAAATAGCTATGAAAAGAAGAGAAGTGAAAGACAAAGGAGAAAAGGAAAGATATTCCCATTTGAATGCAGAGTTCCAAAGAATAGCAAGGAGAGATTAGAAAGACTTCCTCAGTGATCAGTGCAAAGAAATAGAGGAAAACAACAGAATGGGAAAGACTAGAGATCTCTTCAACAAAATTAGAGATACGAAGGGAACATTTCATGCAAAGATGGGCAAAATAAAGGATAGAAATGGTATGGACCTAACAAAAGCAGAAGATATTAAGAAGAGGTGGCAAGAATACACAGAAGAACTATACAAAAAAGATCTTCATGACCCAGATAATCAAGATGGTGTGATCATTCACCTAGAACCCAACATGCTGGAATGTGAAGTCAAATGGGCCTTAGGAAGCATCACTATGAACAAAGCTAGTAGAGCTGATCAGAATTTCAGCTGAGCTGTTTCAAATCCTAAAAGATGATGCTGTGCAAGTGCTGCACTCAATATGCCAGCAAATTTGGAAAACTCAGCAGTGGCCACAGGACTGGAAAAGGTCAGTTTTCATTCCAATCCCAAAGAAAGGCAATGCCAGAGAATGCTGAAAGTTCCGAACAATTGCACTCATGTCACACACTAGCAAAATAATGCTCAAAATTCTCCAAGCCAGGCTTCAGTAATACGTGAACCGTGAACTTCCAGACGTTCAAGCTGGTTTTAGAAAAGACAGAGGAACCAGAGATCAAATTGACAACATCTGCTGGATCATGCAAAAAGCAAGAGAGTTTCAGAAAAACATCTACTTCTGCTTTATTGACTATGCCAAAGCCTTTGACTATGTGGATCACAGAAAACTGTGGAAAATTTTTCAAGAGATGGGAATACCAGAACAGCTGACCTGCCTCCTAAGAAATCTGTATTCAGATCAAGAAGCAACAGTCAGAACTGGACATGGAACAACAGACTGGTTTCAAACAGGAAAAGGAACATGTCAAGGCTGTATATTGTTACCCTGCTTATTTAACTTATATACAGAGTACATCATGAGAAATGCTGGACTGGATGAAGCACAAGGTGGAATCAAGATTGCCGGGAGAAATATCAGTAACCTCAGATATGCAGATGACACCACCCTTATGGCAGAAAGTGAAGAGGAACTAAACAGCCTCTTGATGAAAGTGAAAGAGGAGAGTGAAAAAGTTGGCTTAAAACTCAACATTCAGAAAACTAAGATCATGGCATCCAGTCTCATCACTTCATGGCAAATAGATGGGGAAATGATGGAAACAGGGACAGAATTTATTTTCGGGGGCTCCAAAGTCATTGCAGATGATGACTGCAGCCATGAAATCAAAAGATACTTGTTCCTTGGAAGAAAAGCTATGACCAATCTAGCTAGCATATTAAAAAGCAGAGACATTACTTTGCCAACAAGGTCCATCTAGCCAAGGCTATGGTTTTTCCAGTGGTCATGTATGGATGTGAGAGTTGGGCTATAAAGAAAGCTGAGAACTGAAGAACTGATGCTTTTGAACTGCGGTGTTGGAGAAGACTCTTGAGAGTCGCTTGGACTGCAAGGAGATCCAGCCAGTCCATACTAAAGGAGATCAGTCCTGAGTATTCATTGGAAGGACTGATGCTGAAGGTCAAACTCCAATACTTGGGCCACCTAATTAGAAGAACCGACTGATTGGAAAAGACCCTGACACTGGGAAATATTTAAGGCAGGAAGAGAAGGAGATGACAGTGGATGAGATGGTTGGATGGCATCATCAACTCAATGGACATGAATTTGAGTAAACTCCGGGAGTTGGTGATGGACAGGGATGTCTGGTGTGCTGCAGTCATGGGGTAGCAAAGAGTTGGACACAACTGAGCAACTGAAGTGAACTAACTTACTTGAATATATTCATTTAGCATCATAAACAGATATACTTATAACCCATTCATAAGTTTTTAATGAGAGGCTACTTATAGATATCAGTGTGCTAGATAGTATTCCAGTTTAAATTATAAAACATAATCCTGTCTAAGAAAGAGAATTTTTCCAAACATGTATACTATGCATATATATACATAATTAACATATTTATATATAATATATAAACAATATAAGTGTCTACACATATAAATGTTTAATACACCTCTTTCCTTTATTCAATCAAGAAATTATTGATGCGCATGGTTTGCAGTGCACTGCTGTAAGAACTGGAGGTAGAAGGGAGAACAAGTTGGATGAGGTGCTTGTACTTTTGAGAGGAGAAAGAGGATAGAAAATAAGCAGTGGACACAGAAATAAATAATTATAAGTAATAACTGAAGGCTTCCCTATTGGCCCAGTGTTAAAGAATCTGCCTGCAATGCAGGAGATATGGGTTGGATGCCCAGGTCGTGAAGATCCTCTGGTGAAGGAAATGGCAACCCACTCCAGTATGGTATGAGGTTGCAAAAGAGGTGAATATGACTCAGCGACTAAACAGCAACAAGAAAATAAGTGCTAAGAAAAAATGATAAATCATAAAGAGTTTATGATGAGTGACTGGTGGGCTAGGGACGACTGTGCCTAGACACTTCTTGTCCATCTCTTCAGATGCAATCCCTCTCCCTGTCTCCACTGCTCTGGGGCCTGGGGGCTCAGCTACTCAAGCTGCAACAATGGGATTCCTTCCTTCCCGATGCTGGGTTGACTTTATCCACAGCAGGCAGCTGAAGCCTATCAAATAGAAGAGACCTTGGTGAGGTGTCCATATCCCCAGCATCCCCTTAGGGAGGCTGTTTCTCTAATGAGGGCCACACCCTGACATCTGCAAGACCACACAGCTCTCGCTGGCTTTACCCTTGTTCCTCCAGGGTTAATGAGGGAGAAGCCCCTCCCAACTGGCACTGGCTCTGGGTTCGTTCCCCACCTGTAGCTGCCGCTTCTAATCATTGTCTACATCTTTATAGTCAGTCCATTTACTAAATTATCTCCAAACTACCCATTTTCTCATGCCGTTTGTTATAGGAGAGACAATTCAAGTAGAAGTCCAGAAAGTTCACACACACTATTTTCAGATACATAAGGAGAACACAGGTGTTAGACTTTTTCATAAGTGATCAAATCTCCCGTAGGACCCATTCGTGCAGGTGGGAACAAGTCATCTTCTGGATAAATCACAAGATGTCTGGGGAGCATTGTGGAAAGGGTGCTTTATTGAGGGACCTGAATTCCAGTTCAGACTTACATACATGACCTGAGTATCCCCAGGGCAGGCATTATGCATGATTTCTATGTAGATCACATAAAGTCCACATACGATGTGAGGGATAGTTTTTATTGCTATTGTTACAATGCTTCCAGCCTGTGACGCAGAATCTTCCCAGCCTTATTTTTACTGCTTCCTTCGTGTGAAGCCCTTCTCATAGACTCATGACCCTTCTGCCCACACAAAGGGTCCTCCCTCTCTCCTCCTCCCTCTGGCATCTACTGCAAGCCAGCTCCACATTCTAACACCACTGCATGCTTCGCAGCATTTAAACCCCACCCTCCCTCACTTCCAACATAAGACAGGTTCGCAGCACAGTGAGCAGGCTGCCTATCTTCCTGAAGCACCAACCTTGGGGTAGAGCTGGCTCCCCCCATATCATGCCCTTCAGCAGGAAAGAGGTTGAGCCCCAAGCAAGAGAGGTGCCTTCTTGCAGCAGCACAGTTCCACCCTTACACATCTATTTTCAAACGATCTGTTTCTTTTTAAAAATATGTACAGTATTCACTTAAAATTCCTAATGCTAACTCATGTATATATAACCTATTTTAAATATTAAATGGTTGCCTAATGTGGTACATTTTTGTAATAAGACACTGTAAATATGAAAATAAACCCAAATGCTTCTCTGAATTTATATTAATCATAATATTATTTTAACAATTAATATAAACAATGTCTAAGGCATCATTGCATTTTATATCAGTATGTGTTCCAAAAAAATTAAGAAAACCATTGTAATTAAAAATGCTTTAAAGTAATTTTGCTTTATACACATTAAGACTAGTAACGAAGTAGTCTATTTCCATGTGTTGAGTAATATAAAATATTTTGAGTTTATCAGTTTACAATCACCTACCACTCAATAGGTTTAAGCCATTTAAAAATTTGGATTGGCAATTTTACATTTGAGAGTTGCAACTCAAAGAATGGATCACAACTTTGGCTTTCAAATACTCCAGAACGTTGCTATGCTCAAACAATTTGGGAGAAAACTAACCATGGCAGCTGCAATTTTTATGCTTATAAGAATTACCTACTGCTTTTGAGAAGGAAAAATTGTTTATTGCCTGTATGATTTGGTACAAGTTGAACTGCTCTTAAATAACCAGTCTGCATTCTGCTGCACTCACACTATCAACAAGGCTTTGAGTATGCGCGGAAGCAGTGCGTATTATACAGGATTAGAATTACCAATGAAGAAAAGTAGTGCCAATTTTGAGCACAGGTAAAATTCAACAAATTAAAGAGCAAGTTTTGTGCTTTTTAAGAGTAGCTGACTCCTAATCCTCGTGAAACAGTTTTTTCACAGAAACTGCAAATTCTTACTCCTCCTAGAGTACTAAGTCTGTGGGCAAAAAAAAAAAAAAAAAAAGCCTGGAAACAGTCAGGGGAAATGTGTTAAGTGATCCTACTTTATGAATGCAAATCAACAACATTGTTCATAAAGGAATCTCCTTCTGCTTGGCCACAGATATCACAGTTTCAAATAGCTAAGCACAGTCAGGAAATAGAACCAAATTCAGAATTTATAGTTAAAATCTAAGGGTGAAATTTCACCTCTACACATCTCAAGCTATAAATAAATATTAATTATTTACAACTCAGTGGTAAGTAATGTTTTTGTTTTGTTTCATAAAGACATCAGCACTATCTTAGGAGTAACTACTGTATGTAAGAATGGGTATAAGTAACCTGAAATTTATCTTGACTCTTTCAAATACTAGTTATATTGATTTTTTGTTTTTTTAATTAATTTATTTATTTTGATTGAAGGCTAGTTACTTTACAGTATTGTGGTGGATTTTGCCATTCACTGACATGAATCAGCCATGGATGTGCATGTGGCCCCAATCCTGAATCCCCTCCCATCTCCCTCCCGATCCCATCCCTCAGGATTGCCCCAGTGCACCGGCTTTGAGTGCCCTGTTTCATGTATCGAACTTGGACTGGCCATCTATTTCTTATATAGTAATATACATGTTCCAATGCCATTCTCTCATATCATCCCACCCTCGCCTTCTCCCAAAGAGTCCAGAAGTCTGTTATTTATATCTGTGTCTCTTTTGCTGTCTCGCAAACAGGGTCATCATTAACATCTTTCTAAATTCCATATATATGTGTTAATATACTGGAGTTATATTTATTTTTGAATCAAGATTTTAACTTATCTCTGATCTTAATGGGGTTCCTGATAGTTCAGTTGGTAAAGAATCCGCCTGCAATGCAGGAGACCCCGGTTCAATTTCTGGGTCAGGAAGATCTATTGAAGGGATAGGCTACCCACTCCAATATTCTTGGCTTTCTCTGGTGACTCAGCTAGTAAAGAATCCTCCTGAGATGTGGAAAACCTGGGTTCGATCCCTGGGTTGGGAAGATCCCCTGAGAAGAGAAAGGCTGCCCACTCCAGTATTCTGACCTGGAGAATTCCAAGAACAAGTCCATGGGGTCACAAAGAATTGGACATGACTGAGAAACTTTCAATTTCACTGGTCTTTTCACTCATATATTTTTATTTTAGTACATTTTCCATTTTTAACACAGCAGTCTCTAAGTATTTATGGCTAGTTTTAATACTTACATAAATTTACATTTAATATTTGTAAACCTTTCTTCTTGAAAATATTGCTCTAAATTAGCACAAGTATTTTTAGATAAATTATGTATAAGCAATTATTAGTATTCAGAGATTCAGAAAAATTTTAATACATAAGCATCTAATTTTTATACATAGTATTGTTTCTTTGTCTCTGAGTTATTTTAATTTTTGCCACTTTTGTTTTTGTTTCTTTTATAAAATACCAGGATATTTTTGGTAGTATAGCAACAGATAATACATTTAAAAAATTCCTCCAGGGTTCTAAAAAAGTTACATATACCTGTTTATTGGTTTATGAATGTTACAATTAAACTTAGGGCAAAATTAAAGCTGTAAAATACATAAAATAAAATATGTTGCGGAAAAATAAATATTTTACTATATATGTTTGAATCATTTGATATCTGAGTAAAAATTCCAGAATATATGTATAATGGAAATAAACTAAGGAAAGTGACACCTATTAAAAATGATATGTAATAACATTTAGGGTGATCAACTTTACAAGTCATTTATGACCTGCTTGTGGAGTCTAGTCAAGGGAGGATTCATGAGTTTACCTTTAATCCTCATGTTAATAACAGGGCAATAAACAGAATTGGTTGCCTGTGTAACTCAACTTTTAAAAATTAATTTTAATTGGAATATAATTGCTTTACAATGTTGTATTAGTTTCTGCTGCTCAGCAAAGTGAATCCATTATGTGTATACATATATCCCCTCTTTTGGGGATTTCCTTCCCATTTAGGTCACCTTAGAATACAACATTGAGTAGAGTTCCCTGTGCTATACAGTAGGGTCTCATTAGTTATCTATTCTAGATACAGTATCTATAGTATATTATGTCAATCCTAATCTCCCAACTCATCCCACTTTTTCCCCTGGTTTTTATAGGTTTGTTCTCTACGTCTGTGTCTCTATTTCTGCTAAAAATCATATGATCATCTCGACAGATTAAAAAGAAATCTTTAGACAAAGCTCACCATCCATTTATGATAAAAATTCTCCAGAAACTGAGCACAGAGGGAACGTGCCTCAACAGAATAAAGACCATACTTGATGAACTGATAGATAATGTCATTCTCAACTGTGATTCGGCTCTGAGTGGCCATGGCCTTATGTGGGCTCTCCTTACACACAGGGAGAGTAGGCACTGCCCTCTGCTGTGCCTGCGTCACAGCTGGGATGCCACAAGGACTAGGAAACCTCGTCCACCCGGCCCCGTGGTGGTGAGGCTGACCCTCCTCAGATTCTGAAGCACTGGCCCAGCAAGCACCCAAGGTAAGGAGGGAACCATAACTGCAAGATAATCTACCAAGGATTCACTGCTCATACATAGGCAGGGTGTCAGTGGAAGAAAGGGTGGTCCTGTAGAATTGGCATCACACTTAGGAGAGCAGTGACCGGAAATTACTAGTAACCGGAAATTACTGGAGGATTCCTCCATGGACCTGGGGCCCCTGATCCCAATCAGAAAGCCTGGCCTGGCCTTAGGTCAGGACAGCACTAGGTCAAAGCCATAAAGCGCAGGGTACAAGAGACAACGCAATGCCCCACCCCCAACAGCCAAGCAGACAGCTCAACCCAAGTTTTAATCAGAAGAGGCCAGCAGAGAAGCAGCAGTTCACTGTGTGGAAAATAGAGTCAGCACAGATCGATAACATGAAGCAGAAAGGCCTGATCCATGGGCAAGAGATAGTGTGGAAGCAATAAACCAAAGGGCTGACTTCAGTATCACAAGAAACAGAGAAAAGAAGGAGGGGCTAAAAAGAGGACCCACCCCCTCAAGCCCTGCAAATCATCACTCTCCAAAAACTTCTAACTAGTCTGTGTAATTACCAGCATGAGGATCTACCTTAGTTTGGAAATCTGTGGTCCATAACCTGTAGACAGACCACACAGATGCTCTATACTAAATCACCAAAGAATATTTTGGAAGATGGCTTGTAAACTCTGGTTTATAATATCCCGTCACCCCCACCACAGAGTCACAAAAATAGTAGCTACTGATAAACATTTTTTGATTGAAAAACCTCTACTCAGGCTCTTCTAAACACATGGAAATTCTGGGAGAGTGATGAACTTGACAGGGCCATGAAACCTCTGTGCCATTTCTCCATCCACTGCTCTCTGCATCCCTTTCATATTCCTGAGTTACACCTTTTAAGGACGAACCAGTGATCTAGTAAACACAGACATACCTCATTTTATTTTATTGAATTTCACTGTATTGTGTTACAGATATTGCATTTTCTTTTTCTTTTTTTTTTCAAATTGAAGGTTTGTGGCAACCCTGTGTCCTGTGTCTTGCCATTGTTCCAATAGCATTTGCTCACTTCATGTTTTTGAGTCATATTTTGGTAATTCTTGTACCATTTCAAACATTTAATTATTATTATATCTATCATGGGTGATGTGATCAGTGAGGCTCCTATTGTCATTATTTGGGACATCATGAATAGTGCTCACATAAGATGGCAAACTTGACTGCTTGTTGAAATGACAGCAAAGGATTTAGACTGTACCATAAACTTTGTTGATAAAACAGCACAGGGGTTTGAGAGGACTGACTCTGATTCTGAGAGTAGCTCTGCTGTGAGTAAAATGCTGTCTAACAGCACTATATGCTACAGAGAAATCAGCCATGGGAGGCAGACCCAATCAGCGCAGCACACTTCACTGTTGTCTTATTTTAAGAAATTGCCAGAAACACCACCATGATCACTCAGCAGTCATCAGCATGGGGGCAAGACCCTCCATCAGCAAGATTATGATTCCATGAAGGCGCAGATGATAGTGATTTTTAGCAATACGGTATTTTAAAATTAAGATTATGCCACTTCAAGGCAAATCAAAGGGGAAAAAGTGGAAGCAGTGACAGATTTTTTGCTTTCTTGGGCTCCAAAATCACTGTGGACAGTGACTGCAGTCATGAAATTAGAAGACGCTTGCTATGACCAACCTAGATAGAGTATTAAAAAGCAGGGACATCACTTTGCTGACAATGGTCCATATAGTCAAAGTTATGGTTTTTCCAGTAGTCATGAATGGATATGAGAATAGGACCATAAAAAAGGCTGAGTGCCAAAGAATTTGTGCTCTTGAGTTATGGAGCTGGAAATGATTCTTGAGAGTGCCTTGGACAGTCCGGAGATCAGCAGTCAACCCTAAAGGAAATCAACCCTGAAAATTCAATGGAAGAACTGATGCTGAAGCTGAAGCTCCAATCCTTTGGCCACCTGATGCAAAGAGCCAACTCCCTTGTACTGGGAAAGACTGAGGGCAACAGAAGAAGGGGGAGGACAGGATGAGATGGTTGGATGGCATCATGGACTAAATGGACATGAGTTTAAACTCCAGAAGATAATGAAGGACAGGAAAGCCTGGTTAGCTGCAGTCCATGGGGTCGCAAAAAGTCAGACATGACTTAGTGACTGAACAACAATGTGTGTTTAAAACATAATGCTAGTTTACGCTTAACAGACCACAGTAAGGTGTAAACAAATCATTTGTATGTACTGGGAAAAATACAGTGGCTCACAAGGAAGCAATATCTGCTTTATTGTGGTGGACTGGAATCCAGCCTGAAGTATGTCTGAGGTGTGCCTGTCAGATCCTTCTCTGAGTTCTGTGAGCTGCTCAAGAAAATTAATTGAACCCAGGGAGAGGATCACTGGGACCTGTGATCTACAGTTATAGAACCTGATAGCACTGGAACCTTCCATCTATACAGCTGGCCATGTGCCTAAGTGAAAACCTAGACTCGGGACTGCCTTCTGAGGCAGGGGTGGGGCAGTCCTAGGGACTGACCCCTAGACCTACAGGACGTGACCCATCTCCAGCTCCATGGTGTCCGAGCTGAGCTGATTCGGGACACCAGGATGGTGTAGGAGCACTGTGTGGGAGTGCATGGGAAACCTCCCATGTGGACTGGGAGCCAACACTTGGGGACCAAGTTCTGCTTAGAGTCAACGTGACTGAAAGGGTTTAGGGAGTTACTTCTAAATCCACTGACCATTCAGAAGCTCCTCTGCAGCTAAGCCTGGCTGTCTGAGCCCCCCTATTCTGAGTCAGTCTTGTGACATGAACACACGGTGGAACAGAAGAATAGCCACCGGGGGGCATTTTATTTCCCGAAGTCAAAGATGCTGTTGTGCGTGCATGTTCAGGCTCTTTACGACCCCCTGGATTGTAGCCCGCCAGGCTCCTTGGTCCATGTGGATGTCCCAGGTAAGAATACTGGAGTCAGTTGCCATTTCCTCCTCCAGGGGATCTTCCTGACCCAGGGATCGAACCTGAGTCTCCTGCTCTGGAAGGCGGGTTCTTTACCACCGTACCACCTGGGAAACCCAGTCAAAGACCTCATTCCAGAATTTCTTACATCTAACAGGCAATTCTCTAAATTCAGCTGTCCATGTGCTTAATCCCAACTGGATAATCTCAGGAAGGTTCCAGAGAGGAAGCTCTCCTCTCCTTCTCAGGATAATTCAGCTCATGGGCTCAGGTCAACATGTATATGCTCCTGTTTTTAAGGGCATATCAGACTGCACTCAGAAAGGATGCTTACAGCAGTGAACTGGGCTAGAGGCAAAAAGCAAACAGGCCACAGGGCAACCAGTGTACTCCCGACAGCCTTTTCTTTCCCAGCAAATGCAGGTGGCTTTCTCTTGCAGTTCACCCACATCCATGTGTATCTAGACAAAAGTGTATGTCACTGAGAGAAGACTATGTTTGTAAAAACATTTTTTCTAGAAATTAATTATGGGGTTGCATATTTTCTTGATTTTTGTCTTATTAAAATAATGACAGCACAAATGTGAAAATATTTGGTATTACAAAAATAACCCTTAAATCAGGGTTTATTGTTTAAGTGCTTATTTTTAAATAAGCACTTAAATCAGGTAAGATTGTTTTCTGACACATTTTTAATTGGGACATAAATTAACTTTTCTAGTTTACAACATAAGACATGAAGCTGGTGGAAAGGAAATCCACTTGACTTAGTAAATTTTTCATCCCTCACCTCTGTTTGAACTCAAGGACTTTCAGTAGAATATTAAATGAAGTGTTTTGCTACAAGTGAGAGGAAAGAGTTAATTTTCAAAGTTATTTTCTCCTCTCATCCAGAGCTGTAGGGAAACCTCCCAGGAAACCAACCCATCTGGTTATTTTCTGCCTCTCTCTTGCAGTACTTTCTTTTCTTCTGTTCTCCCCCCACTCTAGCTGCAGTTACTTTATTTTGTCTTATTATTCAATATACTTGCCTTACTACTGGTCTCAATGTTGACAATAGTTGAACTTTATTTGTAGAGCTTTAATTTTTGTTCTATCGCTTCCCTCCCCGGCTCTGATTTTTTAAAGGAGAAAACACACACACAGTGGCTCTGGGGTAAAGCATCTGCCTGCAATGCAGGAGGTGCAGGAGAGGTGGGTTTGATCCCTGGGTTGGGAAGATCCCCTGGAGCAGGGCATGGCAACCCACTCCAGTATTGTTGCCAGGAAAATCCTGTGAAAAGAGGAGCCTGGTGGGCTACACAGTCCATAGCATTGCAAAGAGTGGGACACAACCGAGGGGACTGAGCACATAAGCACGTGCACACACACATAAATTCTAGAGGGAAAGATGGTCTTTCCACAAACTCAAGGTCATCGTGGTTAAGCATAATAATGGCGGAGACTTTCTGAGCTCCAATAAACATCCAGAGATGCTATGAGCCAAAACCCTGTTTGGGTTCTTTAATAGTTAACAATAGGAATCTGACATCATTTGGCAGCTAACCCTAGGGCTCGGAGTCCAAGATCAAAGTCTGCACTAAGTTTTTGCGTTTTTTTTTTTTTTTTTTTAAATTTGCATCACTGATATAATCCAGCTAACACTGACTCCCTCTCCTTCTAAGTGTGACTAATCTGTAAATCCCATAATGCTACCCGTGCCCACCCTCAATTAGTGTGATTAGTGAGTTACTATATTTATGTCACAAGATAAATATATAGCAACTAAAAGATAATTGCTAAGTAAATATATATATATATCTCGGAGAGTTCTAACATTATCACTTAAAAGCCAACACGTAGCAGCTCTCGAGGTTTTTCAAGCAGCAACCAGGGTAAACAGTAGGGAAGGGCACAGGGCGCCTTCGGGTATTTTTAGGTGGATAATTGTAATACTTGAAAGCTGACGCACTGTGATTCATCACTACCTATATTCAGTGTTCATATGTTCCCATTTTCATCGTTGGCTTTCATGTTCAGTGCCAATAGATTTCAAACTGCGCTGATTATAAACTTGAAACCAAAGACAACAGTTATGTTTCAAATGATTTTCTGAAGCAAATACCAGGGGTAAGGCTGGGTCAGGTTGTTACAAAGTTTTTCTAGGGAAGGCTTGGAATTTAATTTTCACTATGTGAATTTAGCACACAGGGATGCTCATGCTTTCACTCCCACAAGCCAGAATTTCTGCACAGAGTCCAGAGAGAACCGAAAACAGTACTCATAATGGGAGTTCAAGGTGGTGCGGGGAGGGGGTTTCCAGGCATGAATTCAAGTATATTTCTACTTTCTATTTTCCCTCTAAGGCATGGGTTTCCCTCTAGCATCTAGGGCAGGGGGCTTGGTTGGGGTTTTGTTCTATAGATTGTGTTTTTATAACATGATTAAATAATTATTTGCAGTGATTTCCAATAGCCAGCAACTAGCTGGAAGTATAATAGCTTTGGAGTGGAAATCTGATTGGAACCTCGGTCTACGAGATGCTTTGAAGGTAAATTCACATCTTTTTTTTAAAATTTTTTAATTTTTTTCACTTTACAAAGGTAAATTCACATCTTGTTTTTTAAGTCCAGTTGTATCTACTTGTGATTGGGGAAGAAATGGCAGACATTCTTGGAAAGAGTAGGGCAGCTACAACCCTCTCTCCCATAGGACCTCTCCTCCCCGAAACTGGTATTCGGTCTTAAAAAATTCAAAGGGAAAGATGTCTTCAATCATTATGTTTCTAATGTAATGCAGATGGTCAAGCACAAAGATGCTGTTTCTCTACAACCCCTGTACGCTTTGTCAGATAACTGCTAGCGTATCGATTAAGCAGAAACCACAGAGCACCCGCACCATGCCAGGTACCTGCGCTGGATCTCAGATGCAAGAAAATTCACGGCTCAAAATGATTCAGAGTCAGGAGTGAGAAAAGGCATGAAAACATGGTGGGGAGTGAGGGGGGGAGGTGTGCCAAGGGGATAGGCAATGGAATGAGATGGTTACTACAAGGTGGGAAACAGACAGACCTACCAGGCTCATGACCCAAAGGATGTGAATTTGAGTAAACTCCACGAGACAATGGAGGACAGTGAAGCCTGGTGTGCCATAGGCCATGGGGTCACAAAGAGCTGGACCTGACTTAGCCAGTGGGCAACAACAGTCAGGGTCCATTAGAGGAGCCCATGCGGAATCTGCATCACAGGGGGCTCCACAATGGACAGAGTCCCAGAACTCAGCCTGCCTCCACCCCTACAGCAATTCTGCCCTGCAGGGCTCTCTGTTCTATCTGCTCTCCGCATCCCCAAGCTTACTCTCGAATGCTCCCTTCCTTGTAAGCATTCAAAGCACTGATGATACACCTTTGACAGTAAAAAGTATGCCTTGCTAAAATGTATTATTGTCCACTTCAGTCATTGTTATATGCCCTAATGCCTACCACATAAATATGTGGACCATAAATATTATTTAAAGGATCAGGAACCCAATAAAGACTCTGATTAATGTTCCCTTCCTTGGTCCTTATAATTTTATTCAAATGTGTAACTTTAATCAAGTGTGTCCCCCAAACTTATATAGTTCCTCTGCTGTACTTCATAACAATTTATTTGAGGATCTTCCCATGTATGAGTGAGCGAGTGAAAGTCATTCAGTGGTGTCCGACTCTTTGCAACCGCATGGATTACAGCCTGCCCAGCTCTTCTGTCCATGGGACTCTCCAGGCAAAAACACTGGAGTGGGTTGCCATTCCCTTCTCCAGGGGGTCTTGCCAACTCAGGGATTGAACCCAGGTCTCCCTCATTTACAGGCAGATTCTTTACCAGCTAAGCTGCCAGGGAAGCCTGTCTATAAAAGATGAAAAAAAATCCAAGGTACGTTGTATGTCAAGATATATATCCTAGAATGCCATCTATTAAACATAGCTAATGATAATTCATCATTATCCCAAGATGACAGATTTTCTAATTTGTCTATGAAAGGGTGTCCTTAAATTCCTTTATACATGGCAGAACCTACTCACTACAAAGTAAGATTATATTTCTTTGGGGCATTTGTCAAGATATTCCTGTCAGATTTTATTTCTCCTCTTTCTTTTATATTTCATAAGCATATGTAAATTAGGGTTTTGATAAAAATGCCTGTGTTTAAATACACAACATTAAGCAAGTATTTCTCCTGAGGTCTTACATGACCCCTTTAAATGAAAGCATAATAACCTTCTGACGAAATCATTCAAAAAGTCCTATTTTTGAGCTGAGAGAATTAAATTCCTTAGGGTCATTGGATTTGTGTTTTCAACCAGAGTTATACATGAATACATGAAAATATAATTATAAAAATATATTCCAAAAGTCAAAAACTTAGTGTCAATAATACATAATTTATGATGCAAGGGTTTATTTATATTTTAGTGGCTTTATTAAAAAAAAAGGGGGGTCAACATGTGGCCAGTCTTTGCTTTACAGTTTTAGTAGATACTGCTCTTAGTGCTTATGCTGGTTTTCGCCTTTAATCCAGGCTGGCTTTTCCAACCTGACCTTTATCATAATATAGCATGAACACTCAGATCAGGTATCTTCTGGTTCAGGCTGTGCTAACATTATTTCCATCTGTACATTTTCAGGCAAGCTTTAAGGTAGAGGAAGAGAACAATTTTTATTTTCCTGATGAAAAGGAATGCTAATGGAAAGGGGGATTGCAAGGGACAAATACTTGGGCTTAAAAAATCAGTGTATTATGAAACAGAAGAGCAGTAAACTAGGAATCAAGAGTTAGGATTGTACTCACAGCTCATCAGTATCTAAATAACTACCTGCTGGGCCCTGGTTTTTCATCTGTAATAGAGGGTTCAGTTCAGTTCAGTTCAGTCGCTCAGTTGTGTCCGACTCTTTGCGACCCCATGAATCGCAGCACGCCAGGCCTCCCTGTCCATCACCAACTCCCGGAGTTCACTCAGACTCAGGGCCATCAAGTCTGTGATGCCATCCAGCCATTGCATCCTCGGTCGTCCCCTTCTCCTCCTGCCCCCAATCCCTCCCAGCATCAGAGTCTTTTCCAATGAGTCAACTCTTCCCATGAGATGGCCAAAGTACTGGAGTTTCAGCTTTAGTATCATTCCTTCCAAAGAAATCCCAGGGTTGATCTCCTTCAGAATGGACTGGTTGGATCTCCTTGCAGTCCAAGGGACTCTCAAGAGTTTTCTCCAACACCACAGTTCAAAAGCATCAACTCTTCAGCGCTCAGCCTTCTTCACAGTCCAACTCTCACATCCATACATGACCACAGGAAAAACCATAGCCTTGACTAGACAGACCTTAGGCGGCAAAGTAATGTCTTTGCTTTTGAATACACTATTTAGGTTGGTCATAACTTTTCTTCCAAGGAGTAAGCGTCTTTTAATATCATGGCTGCAGTCACCATCTGCTGTGATTTTGGAGCCCCCCAAAATTAAGTCTGACACTGTTTCCACTGTTTCCCCATCTATCTCCCATAAAGTGACGGGACCGGATGCCATGATTTTCGTTTTCTAAATGTTGAGCTTTAAGCCCGTGGATGGCTAATCTCTAGAGTCTTTCTACCAGCAAATATAATTCTGATTCTATAAAATGTTTATACCTTCTAAAATCTGGGAAACTGTCATAGTGAACTTGATACCAATTTTCATTGGGTTTCAGATTTTATTATGATAACCTTTTCATGATATTAGTCATAAAATTATTATCTTTATTTGCCAAATACTCTAAAATAACTTCAGATGGAAGACATCATATTTAAGTAGTCTTGAAGTAGATTTTTAAATAGTGACTTCAGTTTTTCATAATGCCATAATTTATTACTAAAAGCTATACCTTGATCCTCAACAGGAACAGAGTAAGAAAAAGTGGTATTAGAAATGAAAATATCATGAAATAATGAACCATGTACATTTCAACAGGCCATCTCAGTTCAGTTCACTCACTCAGTCTTGTCTGACTCTCTGTGACTCTATGGACTGCAGCACCCCAGGCCTTCCTGTCCAAAACCAACTCCCAGTGCTTACTCAAACTCATGTCCATTGAGTGCTGATGCCATCCAACCATGTCATCCTCTGCTGTCCCCCTCTCCTATCACGTTCACTCTTTCCCAGCATCAGGGTCTTTTCAAATGAGTAAGTTATTTGCATCAGGAGCCAAAGTCTTGAAGCTTCAGCTTCAGCATCAGTTCTTCCAATGAATATTCAGGACTGATTTCCTTTAGGATGGACTGGTTAGATCTCCTTGCAGTCCAAGGGACTCTCAAGAGTCTTCTCCAACACCACAGTTCAAAAGCATCAATTCTTTGGTGCTCAGCTTTCTTATAGCCCAACTCTCACATCCATACATGACTACTGGAAAAAACACAGCTTTGATTAGACGGACCTTTGTTGGCAAAGTAATGTCTCTGCTTTTTAATATGATGCCTATCTAGTTTATTTTATTTTATTAAAACAATTACTTTGAACAAACAAGTATTGTCCTAAAATTCTGTTTTAAAGTTACCACTTGAAAATCTTGATCCCTTTATATATGAGAAAAGACATTCCTAATTAGGCCTGCATATAACACTGATAATGATAAAATATACAACACAAACAACTGAAGATGTTCAGAATAAAATAATAAATTGGAGAATAAAACTGCATAGAGGCGGACTGGTTTTGTTTCTTTGAGACAAAAGATCATGATAAAATTATTTCACCATTATGCTTCTAAGGATGTCAAATTTAAAACTGTTTTGAAAGTATTGATATTAAATGTAAGAAATAAATACAGGGAAATTATTTATTGCAGATAATTATCATTACAAACATGATAAAAATATTTTTCCTTTTCACAATCCACATCTTCATATACTCACACCTTTATTCCCATATACTTGGGCCTTTCCTATTTCTGAATTTACGCAGTAGTGAAATCAAATCTATATTAAATTGACAGTGTCTGTCATCACCTACATCATGCCTGGGGCCATTAAAATACTATTTTTCATTTCCTCAGATATTACAAGTTTGCAAGGATGGCTAAACTATTCTGTTCTTTCTCCAACAGTTGAATGAGGTATTTTACACCAAGGTCTTAGATTCCTAGAGTACAGCAGAATCATTCTCATTCTTTCCTGAGTCATGCCTGTCTCATTCACTTTAATATTAGACATTAAACATGATAATGTTCATATTTTCAGTCATTTTAACTGAACTTCTAGAATATTTCCTTTTAATGTAGTTGTCACACCTCATTCCAGTGCTGATCGGACCCTTCCTGGTTTTTAGGTACCGTCTTTATTCCACACGAAGTCTTTTCCATTCTGATGAAAATGCACTTTCATGGAACCAGGTTTCCTTACAATTATTTCTTGCTAAAATACAATTATTTTTAGAAAAGAGTGCAATATTTCTCTGCCTTTCTGAAGAATGTACTCATTACCTATTAAATAAAATGTCTTTTTTCTTCCTAATACTCTTCTTTATCATCTTTTTCTTACACTTACTCCAGTTGTATATGATGCAAAATCACCTTTCTTCTATTTTTCTTAAAGACAATCCAACTGGAAGTGAAATGTATCCTGATATCTCTCCAGATAAAATGTATTTTGTTCTCAATCTGGCTTACAAGAATTTTAAAGAGTGAAAACAGAACCAATCTTTTCGTATGGTGATCAGATCTATTCAGTTAGCTGTTACCTTCCTTTGGAGGACCAAAGTCATTTACTCATGACACAATACTGATTCAAAGTTGTTTGTGTTAGCTCTACTATGAACTTGGGATGGGGTCCCTGCTCAAGGAAGGTCCCCTCTACCAGAAAAAGAAGCACAAGTGGAAAAGTGATGACAATAAGTAGAGAAGTAATACCACCCAAACAACTGCCTCGGAGGAGAGATGCCATGAGCCAGCATAGCTGGTAACAAGTCCCATCCTGTGGGGAGCCTGTTACCCCATCCTGTTACCTCCGTAAACCCAGCAAGATGCTGCAACTTGTTCCTTCACTTCCATTAACCAAATTAAACCATAAGAAGGACACTTTCAGTCTCATGCAAAAAATCAGCATTCTGTGGACATGTTTTTCATGTATATAAAATTCTTGATGACTAACTTACTGAAATTTTTTCCTTGCATCCTCTCTATTTTTCTCTGAGCAGCATCTCAATCTAAAGAAGATACTCTGTCCCGTCAGTCTTCTTTATTTTCTTTATTGTTATTTCTTTTTAATTGTAGGATAATTGGTTGTTGGTTTCTGCCATATAGCAACATGAACCAACCATATATATCTAGGTATATCTACAGGGGATATATATATACACATAGTGCCTCCCTCCCCACCTTTCTATCCTATGTCATCACAGAATGCCAGGCTGTGCTCCTTGTGTTACATAGTCAGTGGTTTTCAACACTGATTCACAATGGAATCATCTGGGGAGCATTACAAAGCCTAGGTCTCCCATGCTAGAGCCTCTAATTTAATTAATGCAATCTGGGAATCATAATTTTAAAAGTCTAAAGTGCAGCCAAGATTGAGAAGCATTGTTATATGCAGTGCTTTCTACAAATGCAAGGATGTGATGAAGAAAAATGTATATTAGCTAGTTTATTGTATATATTATTGGTTAACATAGAATATACAGATATAAAGGTTATATATGGGTTTAGTGAAGTGAAGTCGCTCAGTCGTGTCTGACTCTTTGCGACCCCATGGACCATAACCTACCAGGCTCCTCCTTCCATGGGATTCTCCGGGCAAGAGTACTGGAGTGAGTTGCCATTTCCTTCTCCAGGGGATCTTTGCGAGCCAGGTATTGAACCCAGGTCTCCCTCATTCCAGGCAGACGCTTTAACCTCTGAGCCACCAGGGAAGCCCCAGTTTATATATGTTTTTTCTCCTAACATTCCGCAAACCAGTGATTCATACTGAATATTTAAGTAACATAATATACAATATTAATATATAATGTGATTATGTTATATTATATATAATAATCATACTAATATAATATTAAGTTGGAGAAAACCAAATTTAATCACTTAGGGGATATATGTTGAAAGATATTCTCTGAACAGTACTTCAAATAATGAAAAGGAGACACTACTACCAAAGAATTGGTTAAATAAACATTATTACATGATACAGTGGGGAAACACTAAAAATATTAAGGTCATTCTATATATTCTGAGGGCTTCGCTGGCAGTTCAGATGGTAAAGAATCCACCTGCAATGCAGGGGACCCCAGTTCGATTCTTGGGTCAGAAGGATCTGCTGGAGAAGGGATAGGCTACCCACTCTGGTATTCTTGGGCTTCCCTGATGGTGGCTTAGATGGTAAAGACTCTACCTGCAATGAGGGGAGACCTGGGTTCAGTCCCTGGGTTGGGAAGATCCCTTAGAGGAAAGTACGGCAACCCACTTCAGTATTCTTGCCTGGAGAATCCCCATGGACAGAGGAGCTGGCAGGCTGCAGCCCATGGGGTTGCAAAAGTCAGATACGACTGAGCAATTAAGCATGTACATACATTCTGAAGGAAAAGATGTCTAGGATACACTGTCAAGTAAAAAACAGACAGATTTCAGAACAGTTTGAATGAAACAAGTTATCTTTTGTAACTGAATGTGTATATGAGTATGTCTATATGAAAACTAATGCATTTGTTTATATTAATAAATACAAAGAGTGACATCTGGAATCCCTACACTGCAGAATGTGGTTAGGGCTGAGGGAAGAAAATGAAATGGCTGTGGCTTTTCATTCATATAATTACATATTGCTCAGCTTTTTAAAGGGATAAGCATGTATTCTTTTATTTTAAAACACTAGTTTGTGATTTCTAAAATTTCTACAAAGAACAATAACTTGCCAGCTTATAAAGAATAGGATAAGTCTTCATATCCAACCATAAAACAACTGTAGAATTTTATATAAAAGTGTGTAATTTCAAAGAAAATTGGCCAAATGTCAATTTACAAATGCATTCTACTTACCTGGAAATTTAATATATCATTCTTCAAATATTATAAATTGGTACTTTTATTTTATGATATGAAGATTTATGATAATAATCCCAAGATATTTCTCCATTAGCCCCCAAATAAGTTAACCATTACCTGGTATATGGCCAGAATATTACAGAGTGAAGGCTTCACTAGCAATTAAAGACTATCCTTTAACATCATTCAATAATATATTTCCCTACTATGAAATCAAAGAAAAAACTTGACAGATATTTACACGTCCAAATTCACAGTCATATACACCAACTGCAGGTCCTTAAGAACTTAGCTGAATCTTATTTAATCAGTCAGTTAATAACATTCACCTTTATTCAGCCAAAACTATCTTTTCATTTCTAACTCACTGTGACTCTCTATTCATGACAGGATACACTAAAACATATTCACCATTGCTTGAGTTTATTATGTTGTGTGGTTGACTGTAACAATTTTACAAACCATTGCACAGAACTGCACAATAAAAGTAAGAAAACTGTGAATCAGTCAGGTTTAAATATCCAGATGCTTTTATCCAACAGAGTAACTCTGCTGGGTTATACAGAAGAGCCAGGCTCTGCTGGTTTAAATGACGTGGTTGATGAAGCTCAGGTTGGGGAAGTACCTGGGGAGTTGAGAGGTATTCTTTTTTTCCCTCATTGCTATACTTCAGAGTAAAAAAGGAATTAGGAAAAGAAACTATTCACTGCCATTCACTCATTCTCAAATTTATTCTGCCTTTTTCTCCACCTCTAATCAGTTTAGATAAAGTTCTTTTTTTTTTTTTTTTTTTTCTTTTTGGCTTGCAGGATCTTAGTTCCCTGACCAGGGATTGAACCCACACCCTCAGTAGTGAAAGTATGGAGTCTTACCCACTGGAGAGCCAGAGAATTCCCTAAACTTAATCTTGAAACAGCAGTAACTTAGAGTGGCAAAATAGCCTCCCCCCCCCAAAAAAAAAGGGGGAGAGAGAGAGAGAGAGAGAGAGAGAGAGAGAGAGCTTTAGTATATATGCTGATTTGCTCCTCACCGGGTGTATGTGCTTCCTTTGGATTTCTAACATGTGAAATGAATTTAATAATTCCTTACTTACCATGTCTCAGAGCAGAACCTATGATCTGTGGGTATCCAGGTAAAAAGCAATTAACATTACTAAACTGCTTTGTAAAGTCATGCCATGAAATCTATCTATGTACTTAAGGTTCATGTCATAACTAAGATCAAAGTAATCAGGCTGATGTTAACAAGTAAAAGTATCTGGGCTACTGCTGTATATTGAATTCAATAAATGTTTCCTCATTAACTTAGTTGAGGTATATCAACTGCCTCCCTAACATGCTGGGAATATTTTATTTTTGATTCTGCTGATAACATGAGAAAATGTTTCAGGTTGGTTGTTTGATGCTGACTGCATTAGCACCATGTACATGATTCTACAATTGTGTTTTTAATGTGCATTATATCATTCATACTTGATAACACTGAATCTTTAAACTCTTGTTTACATTATTAATGTGAAACTGAGCTAGAAGACATCTGTATCAATATATATGGAAAAGTTCCTTAAAGGAGAAGTTCATCTTGATTTGAACAACCCAAAGTTCATATCTAAACTGGATGAATCAATTAAAATTTACCAATTCTCCATCTAACTAAATATATAATAGTATCGATGGCTACTATAAAGAAGCACCAGTTAATACCAGCTTTAAAATCACAGAGATAAAAATCTATAAAACGACAGGTAAAAAGACAACAGGGCTAACCAAAGACAAACACTTGGAGTAATGCTGATTTTTAGTTTTGAATGTTTTTACAAAGACCTAATCTTATTTTGGTGTCTAAATTTTCCTCCATGTCTTCAAATTACATTACATAGAGAAGTAGTTACTATGCTAAATAGCTGGGCTATTTCATATCTGTGTATCAATCACAAATTCTGTGGTGCTATGTTATAATCTATAATATCAGCCGATGTTGTTGTTAAGTGTTTCACCTAAGTAGTCATGCTTCAAAATCCATGTCAAACAAATATTCCAACTTAATAGGACATTGGTTATTTATCAAATCATTTTCTCAATTGCTTTTAAGCTTAAATTCCTGCCTTGCAGCCTTTTGACAACCATTTGTCCCATCTGTCTTGCCCCACAACTCCTGATTCAAATAAGAGAGAAGAAAAATAACATTTAATTTATCAGATGCCTGACCCTTTCTTAACTTCCTTTCTCATACAAACTTCATGAAGTCCTATTATGTCTATTTTACAAATGGTGAATGGAGCTCTGACACATCATTACACTGATCTCACGCTTTTGTAGCCGGAGAGGCATGGTAAGGGAGAGACTCACTCGAGCAGAAGGCCAGTCAGTGGCCCAAGCGGACAAAGCCAGTTATGGAAAGATGTTATTGTGCCAAAATGAATGATGACAGAGAAACCTCAAAGTGGATTTGCAGAGATGTGGATGGGCCGAGAGTCTGTCATACAGATTGAAACAAGTCAGAAAGAGAAAAACAAATAGTATATATTAACTCATGTATGTGGAATCTAGAAAAACAGTACTGATGAACCTATGTACAGGGCAGGAATAGAGATGCAGACGTAGAGAATGGGTTTGTGGACATGGAGGGGAGGGAGACTAGGATGAATTGGGAGAATAGGATTGACATATATACACTCCATGGGTGAAACAATAACCAGTGGGAAGCTGCTGTGTAACACAGGGAGCTCAGCTCAGTGCTCTGTGATGACTTAGATGGGTGGGATGGGACAGGAAGGAGGAAGGTCCAAGAGGGAGGGGATATATACATATATACACACATACATATGACTGATTCACTGTGTTGTACAGCAGAAACTAACACCATATTGTAAAGCAACTATACACCAATTAAATTCTTAAGTGGATTTAACTCTTCCAAAATTAATCCTAATTATAAAAACATATTACATGTTAAATTTTTCTATAAGCAGTTATCATTCATTCATGCAAACACTTAAGATTGTTTGGGAAGAACCCACCAGATTTCACCTGCTAAGACTGCCCTGCATAGTCCCCACCTCTGAGACCCTCAGACTGTTTCAGAGCATTCTTCACCAGGAGAACATTGCACATATGAAAATAAGAGATGGTGGATTATTGGTGAAGTCAACACCCTTGATGACATTTCTAGCAATGTTTGCTTCTGTGTAAAACAAATGAAGGAGGAAGGGAATGCAGACAAGAACAAACCTTTATATTTTATTGGCTTGTAATAAACTTCCTTCATTGGTATCCTGGTGCAAATGTGTTTATTCATTGGTATATACAGTGACAAAGGTGGTATTTTCCCATGTCTTTCAACATGGGAAAGCCTCTTGATGAAAGTGAAAGAGGAGAGTGAAAAAGTTGGCTTAAAACTCAACATTCAGAAAACTAAGTTCATGGCATCTGGCCCCATCACTGCATGGCAAATAGATGGGGAAACAACGGAAACAGGGACAGACTTTATTTTGGGGGGCTCCCAAATCACTGCAGATGGTGACTTGAGCTTTTAATTTAATTAAAAGATGCTTGCTTTTAATTATGGAAGAGAAGTTATGACCAACCTAGACAGACTATTAAAAACCAGAGACATTACTTTGCCAACAAAGGTCCATCTAGTCAAGGCTATGGTTTTTCCTGTGGTCATGTATGGATGTGAGAGTTGGACTATAAAGAAAGCTGAGTGCTGAAGAATTGATGCTTTTGAACTGTGGTGTTGGAGAAGACTCTTGAGAGTCCCTTGGACTCCAAGGAGATCCAACCAGTCCATCCTAAAGGAGATCAGTCCTGAATATTCATTGGAAGGACTGATACTGAAGCTGAAACTCCAATACTTTGGCCACCTGATGAGAAGAACTGACTCATTGTAAAAAACCGTGATGCTGTTAAAGATTGAGGGCGGGAGGAGAAAGGAACAACAAAGGATGAGATGGTTGGATGGCATCACCAACTCGGTAGACATGAGTTTGAGTAAATTCCGGGAGTTGGTGATGGACAGGGAGGGAGCCTGGTGTCCTGCAGTTCATGGGGTCGCAAAGAGTTGGACACAACTGAATGACTGAACTGAACTGAACTGAGAGCATAGTATTTGTCTAAGTACAGCTCATATGTCAACAAATTAAACTCAAAGTGTTTCAGCAACAGCAACAAAAAAAAAATATGTCCGTGAAGATGATGTTACCAAACTGGTTACTGGGTCACCAAGGCCTGTTTCCTGTAGAGGGGAACAAGTAGGATGAACTTGGGCTCAGTAACATGCCTTCTTTCAAAATGGATTTGAGGGAATTTTATTCATCTATAAAAAGGAATGACATTTTGATTCATGCTACAATGTGAATGGGCCTGAATGCATCATGCCTGGTGAAGTAAGTCAGACACTGAAGGGCAGATATTGTAGGATTCTGCTTATATGAGGTGCCTAAAATTGGCAAATTCATAGAGACAAAAGATATTAATAGAACAGAGGTTACTTGGGGATGGGAGGAAGGGGTTGAGGGGGAAGTTATGGTTTAAAGGATACAGAGTTTCTGTTAGAGATGAAGAAAAAAATCAGGATGTAGATGGTGGTGATGATTACTTCACCTTTATGAATGTATTTAATGCCATTGACTTGTACATTTATAAATGGTTAAAATGAAATATATTGATGTGCATATTTTAACCACACCAAAGAAAGTAATTTGAGGAAGGAGTGAGATACATATAACAGAATGCATGTGTGTGTGTGTGTGTGTGTGTGTGTGTGTGTGTGTGTGTGACAGAGAGACAGAAAGAAAGTGAAATAAAAATAAGATGAGAAAATAGGTCAAAATTGGGTAAGTACACATACATATGCTATCAAGTTCAACTCAGTGGTTAAACATAAAGAGCATATTTTGTTCTGATTTTCTTAACAACCAAAACAAAAACTCACAATATCCATAATAGAAAAGAGCAACTGCCAAGGAAAAATACTGGTAGAGAAGCCAGAGCAGAGTCACCAGGGATTCTCATAAAGGAAACCCTATATGATGTGGTCACCAGTGTCCTCAACTGCATTTGCATGATAAACACCAAAACAGGTTCTTTTTTTTGCTAGTATTTGCATAAAATGACTATTTTTTATATTTGCGGTTCCCAATAGATAGAGTACAATATGCAAGCTAATTTTAAACTTTGAAAGATTCAACAACCTTATAGGAAAAGCTTTCCATAATTCACCATTTCTCATTTTATAAACAGTTGTTTTTATTTATTTTAATTGGAGGCTTCTTACTTTACAATATCGTGGTGGTTTTTGCCACATATTGACATGGGTGTACATGTGTCCCCCATCCTGAACGCCCCTCCCACCTCCCTCCCAATCCCATCCCTCAGAGTTGTCCCAGTACACTGGCTTTGAGTGCCCTGTTTCAAGAATCAAACCTAGACTGGTCATCTATTTCACCTATGGCAATACACATGTTCAATTCTATTCTCTCACATCATCCCGCCCTGCCTTCCCCCACAGAGTTCAAGCAGGTTTGATTTCTACACTTGTTAATGTAGCAGGCCGATGTTTTCTGTGGCCAAAATGCAGGTCAATGAATGTGACTCTGCAGGAGACCCAAATCGTAGAAGAGTCCACAACTGTGTGTCACTGTGCTCCCAGGTCAGTAGTTGCCCAATGTGCTCCTGGAGCAGAGTGGAGAAATAACTCCAGAAGAATGAGGAGATGGAATCAAAGGGCAAACAACACCCAGTTGTGCATGTGACTGGTGATGGAAGTAAAGTCCAATGCTGAAAATAACAATATTGCATAGGAACTTGGAATGTTAGATTCATGAATCAAAGTAAATAAAAAGTAGTCAAATAAAGAGATGGCAAGAGTGAGTATCGACAGTTAGGAATCAGTGAACTACAATGGACTAGAATGGGTGAATTTAATTCAGATGACTATTATATTTACTACTGTAGGCAAGAATCTCTTAGAAGAAATGGAGTAGACTTCATAGTCAACAAAAGATTCCAAAATGCAGTTCTTGGGTGCAGTCTCAAAAATGACAAAATGATCTCTGTTCATTTCCAAGGCAAGCCATTCAATATCACAGTAATCTAACTCTATGCCACAACCAGTAATGGTAAAGAAGCTGAAGTTGAATGGTTCTATGAAGACCTACAAGACATTCTAGAACTAATACCAAGAAAGATGTCCTTTTCATCATAAGGGACAGGAATGCAAAGAGATACCTGGAGTAACAGGCAAATTTGGGCTTGGAATACAAAATGAAGCAGGGAAAAGGCTAATAGAATTTTCCTAAGAGAACACACTGGTCAGAGAAAATGCCTTCTTCTGACAACAAAAGAGAAGACTCTACACATGGACATCACCAGGGTCAATACTGAAATCAGATTGATTATATTCTTTGCAGCCAAAGATGGAGAAGCTCTATACAGTCAGTAAAAAAAGACTGGGAGCTGACTGTGGCTCAGAGCATGAACTGCTTATTGCAAATTTAAGACTTAATTTAGGTATGAACTAAAAAAATACCTTACAATGATACAGTGGAAGTGAGAAATAGATTCAACAGATTAGACCTGATAGACACAGTGCCTGAAGAACTATGGACAAAGATTCATGACATTGTACAGGAGGAAGTGATCAAGACCATCCCCAAGAAAAAGAAATGCAAAAATGCAAAAGGGTTGTCTGAGGAGGCCTTCCACATAGCTGAGAAAGGAAGAGAAACTAAAGGCAAAGGAGAAAAGGAAAGATATACCCATCTGAATGCAGAGTTCCAAAGAAAAGCAAGGAGAGATAAAAAAGCCTTCCTCAGTGATCACCGCAAGAAATAGAGAAAAACAATAGAATGGGAAAGACTGGTGAGCTCTTCAAGAAAATTAGAGATACCAAGGGAATATTTCCAGCAAAGATGGGCACAATAAAGAACAGAAACAGTATGGACCTACCAGAAGCAGAAGATATAAAGAAGAAATAGCAAGAATACACAGAAGAACTATACAAAAAAAGATCTCCATGACCCAGATAACCACAATGGTGTGATAATTCACCCAGAGCCAGACATCCTGGAATGTGAAGTAAAGTGGACCTTAGGAAGCACCACCACCAACAAAGTTGGTGGAGATGACAGAATTCTAGTTGAGTTATTTCAAATGCTAAAAGATGATGCTCTGAAAGTTCTGCACTCAATATGCCAGCAAATTTGGAAAACTCAGCAGTAACCACAGTACTGGAAAATCCCAAAGAAAGGCAATGCCAAAGATCTTCAGACTATTGCACAATTGCATGCATCTCACATGCTATCAAAGTAATGCTCAAAATTTCCCAACCCAGGCTTCAAAAGTACATGAACCATGAACTTTCAGATATCCAAGCTGGATTTAGAAAAGGCAGACGAACCAGAGATCAATTTGCCAATATCTGTTGGATCATTCAAAAAGCAGGAGGATACCAGAGAAACATCTACTTCTGTTTTATTGATTACACCAAATACTTTGACTGTGTAGATCACAACAAGATGGGGAAAATACTTCAGGAGATGGGAATACCAGATCACCTTACCTGTCTCCTGAGAAATCTGCATGCAGGTCAAGAAGCAATAGTTAGAACCAGACATGGAACAATAGACTAGTTCCAAACTGGGAAAGGAGTATGTCAAGGCTGTATATTGTCACCCTGTTTATTTAATTTATATGTAGAATACATCACAGGAAATGCCAGGCTGGATGAAACACATGCTGGAATCAAGATTGGCGGGAAAAACACCAATATCCTCAGATATTCAGATGACACCACCGTTATGGTGAAAAAGAACTAATGAGCTTCTTGATGAAAGTGAAAGAGGAGAGTGAAAAAACTGGCTTAAAACTCAACATTTGAAAAACAAAGGTCATGGCATCCAGTCCCATCACTTCATGGCAAAAGATGGAGAAACAATGGAAACAGTGACAGACTTTATTTTCTTGGGCTCTCAAATCACTGCAGATGGTTACGGCAAGCCATGAAATTAAAAGACACTTGCTCCTTGGAAAAAAAGCTATGACCAACCTAGACAACATATTGAAAAGCAAAGACATTACTTTTCCAACAAAGGCCCATCTTGTAAAAGCTATGTTTTTTCCAGTAGTCAAGTATGGATGTGAGAGTTGGACTATAAAGAAAGCTGAGCACTGAATAATTTATGCTTTTGAACTGTAGTGTTGGAGAAGACTCTTGAGAGTCCCTTGGACTGCAAGGAGATCCAATCAGTCAACCCTAAAGGAAATCAGTCCTGAATATTCATTGGAAGGACTGATGCTGAAGCTGGAACTCCAATACTTCAGGCACCTGATGCAAAGAGCTGACTCCTTGTAAAAGACGTTGATGCTGGGAAAGATTGAAGGTAGGAAGAGAAGAATGACGGAGGATGAGATGGTTGGATGTCATCAATGACTCGATGGACATGAGTTTGATTAAACTCCAGGAGTTGGTGATGGATAGGGAGGCCTGGCATGCTGCAGTCCATGGGGTTGCAAGGAGTCGGACAAGACTGAGCAACTGAACTGATGCTCAGCACAAGCCACAGCACAAAAAGAGATGCAAAGTTTGTGGGAATTATCCAGAAATATACTGTATTCAAAAATAAAAGCTAGATGCATGAGCTTCCCTTTGCCAACAAATGGCGGAAGAATGAAATATATTCCAAAACCAGAGGTCTGGTTACAACCTCACTGGCTTCAAAGACCAGAGAGAGATGCCCTGCCTCAGTTGCAGGGATGAACATTTAGCCAGTACCAGATGGAGCATGGCTTTGCTTTGGGTTAATGTGGATTATACACACATATCACTACCCACAAAGCTGAAATATGTCCCAATAAAAGAGGATAAGTCATTTTCTTTCTTTTTTGTCCTTTTTTTTAAATTTAAGGATAATTTCTTTACAGAATTTTCTTGTTTTCTGTCAAACCTCAACATGCATCAGCCACAGGTATACATATATCCCTTCCCTTTTGAACCTCCTTCCCATCTCCTTCCTCATCCTACCTCTCTAGGTTGATACTCAGCCCCTGTTTGAGTTTCCTGAGCCATACAGCAAATCCCAGTTGGCTATCTATCTTACATGTGGTAATGTAAGTTTCCATGTTAATCTTTTTATACATCTCATTCTCTCATCCCCTCTCCCCATGTCTGTAAGTCTATTCTCTATGTCTGTTTCTCCACTGCTGTCCTGTAAATAAATTCTTTAGTACCATTTTTTTAGATTCTGTATATATATGTTAGAATACGATATTTATCTTTTTCTTCCTGACTCACTTCACTCTGTATAATAGGTTCTAGGTTCATCCACCTCATCAGAACTGACTCAAATGTGTTCCTTTTTATGACTGAGTAATATTCCAACTCTACTCCAATAAGAAATAACAAATTACAGGAAGAAAAAAGGGAGATGAAGAAATGCTGCCACCTTCTGGGCACTTTCCAAAACAACAAACCTGCGCTAATGGGCACTTACTACTTACAAGGCCTTTGGGGCTATAGTAAAAAAAAAACAAAAAAACAAAAAAAACCCTGCACCTGAAATATCCTAGGGTTGGTCAGTGAAAAAGAATTCAAAACAAGGCAGATGGCCAAGGAGCCAATGAAAAGAGGTAAATTTAACTCACACCATTTTAAAAAACTTCTCATGAAAAGTTGTCAACATTGCAGCGTATTAGAGAAATGCAACAAGATCGCAACAAGGTATAACTTCACATGGGTCAGAATGGCCACTGACAAACTCTGCTGCTGCTGCTGCTGCTGCGTCACTTCAGTCGTGTCCGACTCTGTGCCACCCCATAGACGGCAGCCCACCAGGCTCCCCCATCCCTGGGATTCTCCAGGCAAGAACACTAGAGTGGGTTGCCATTTCCTTCTCCAATGCATGAAAGTGAAAAGTGAAAGTGAAGTCACTCAGTCGTGTCCGACCCTTAGCGACCCCATGGACTGCAGCCCACCAGGCTCCTCTGTCCGTGGGATTTTCCAGGCAAGAGTACTGGAGTGGGGTGCCACTGCCTTCTCCGCTGAAACACTCTACAAACAATAAAGGTTGGAGAGGAGAAGAAGAAAAGGGAACCCTCCTACACTGATGCTGGGAATGGAAATTGGGAACAGCCACTGTGGAAGACTTCCCTGATAGCTCAGTTGGTAATGAATCCTCCCACAATGTGGGCGTCATGGGTTTGATCCTTGGGTTGGGACAATACCCTGGAGAAGGGAAAGGCCTCCCACTCCAGGATTCCGGCCTCTAGAATTCCATGGACTGTATAGTCCATAGGGTTGCAAAGAGTTGAACACGACTGAATGACTCACTCACTCGCTCAATATTCCATTGTGTATATGTACCACTACTTCTTTATCCATTCATCTGTCAATGGGCGTCTAGGTTGCTTCCATGTTCTACCTATTCTAGATAGTGCTGCAATGAACAGTGGGATACATGTGTCTTTTTCAATTTTGAGTTCCTCAGGATATATGCCTAGGAGTGGGATTGCTGTCATACGGTGGTTTTATTTTTAATTTTGTAAGGATCTCCATACCGTCTTCCATAGTGACTGCATTGATTTACATTCCCATCAACAGTGTAAGAGTGTTCCCTTTTCTCCAACCCTCTCCAGCATTTATTATTTGAAACTTTTTGATGATGGCCATTCTGACTGGTGTGAGGTGATATCTCATTGTAGTTTTGATTTGCATTTCTCTAATAATGAGTGATTTTGTGCATGTTTTCAGGTGTTTGTTAGCCATCTGTATGTCTTCTTTGGAGAAATGTCTGTTTAAGTTTTTCCCACTTTTAAATTGGGTTGTTTTTCTGGCATTGAGCTGTATGGGTTGCTTGTATATTTTGGAAATTAATCCTTTGTCAGTGGTTTCACTTGCTATTACTTTCTCCCATTCTGAGGGTTGTCTTTTCACCTTGCTTATAGTTTCCATTGCTGCACAAAAGCTTTTAAGTTGAATCAGGTCCCACTTGTTTACTTTTGTTTTTATTTCCATTACTCTAGGAGGTGGGTCATAAAGGATCTTGCTTTGATTTATGCCATCGAGTGTTCTGCCTATGTTTTTCTCTAAGAGTTTTATAGTTTCCGGTCTTACATTTAGGTCTTTAATCCATTTTAAGTTTATCTTTGTGTATGGTGTTAGGAAGTGTTCTAATTCCATTCTTTTACATGTAACTGTCCAGTTTTTCCAGCACCATTTCTTGAAGAGTCTGTCTTTTCTCCATTGTATATTCTTGCCTCTTTTGTCAAAAATAAGGTATCCATAGGTGTGTGGGTTTATTTCTGGGCTTTCTATCTTGTTCCATTGCCCTATATTTCTCTTTTAGTGCCAGTACCACACTGTGTTAATGACTATAGCTTTGTGGTATAATCTGAAGTCAGGAAGGTTGATTCCTCCAGCTCCATTCTTCTTTCTCAGGACTGCTTAGGCTATTTTGGGTCTTTTGTGTTTCCATATGAATTGTGAAATTTTTGTTCTAGTTCTGTGAAAAATGCCATTGGTAATTTGATAGGGATTGCATTGAATCTGTAGATTGCATTTGGTAGTATAATCATTTTCACAATATTAATTCTTCCTACCCAGGAACATGGAATATCTCTCCATCTGTTTGTATCATCTTTGATTTCCTTCATTAATGTCTTATAATTTTCTGTGTACGGTTATTTTGTCTCCTTAGGTAAGTGTATCCCTAGATATTTAATTATTTTTGCTGCTGTGGTGAATGGAATGGATTCCTTAATTTCTCTTTCTGATTTTTCATTGTTAGTACATAGAAATGAGAGTGATTTCTGTGTATTGATTTTGTATCCTGAAACTTTGCTAAATTCACTGATTAGCCCCGGTAATTTTTTGATACTATCTTTATGGTTTTCTATGTAGAGTATCATGTCATCTGCAGAGAGAGCTTTACTTCTCCTTTTCCAATCTGGATTCCTTTTATTTTTCTTCTCTGATTGCTATAGCTAGGATTTCCAGAACTGTGTTGAATACTACTGGGGAAAGTGGGCACTGCTGTCTTGTTCCTGATCTTAGGGGGAATGCTTTCAGTTTCTCACCATTGAGAGTAATGTTTCCTGTAGGCTTATCATATATGGCCTTTACTATGTTGAGGTAGATTCCTTCTATGCCCACTTTTTGAAGAGTTTTAGTCATAAATGGGTACAGAATTTTGTCAAAGGCTTTTCCTGAATCTATTGAGATGTCATATGGTTTTTATATTTCAATTTGTTAACATAGTATATCACATTGACTGATTTCCATATATTGAAGAATCCTTGCATTCCTGGAATAAACTCAACTGGATCTTGGTGTATGAGCTGTTTGATGTGTTGCTGAGTTCTGTTTGCTAAAATTTTGTTGAGGATTTTCGCATCTATGTTCATCAGTGATATTGGCCTGTAGTTTTCTTTTTTCATGTTATCTTTGTCTGATTTTGGTATCAGGGTGATGTTGGCCTCACAGAATGCGTTTGGAAGTGCTCCTTTCTCTGCAATTTTTTGAAAGAGTTTTAGAAGGATAGGTATTAGCTCTTCTCTAATCATTTGATAGAATTCTCCTGTGAAGCCATCTGGTCCTCGGCTTTTGTTTTTTGGGAGAATTTTTATTACAGCTTCAATTTCATTGCTTATAATTAGCTTGTTCATAATTTCTATTTCTTCCTGGTTCAGTCTTGGAAGATTAAACTTTTCTAAGACTCTGTCCATTTTTTCTAGGTTATCCATCATATTGTCATATAGTTGTTCATAATGGTATAAGTGTTTGTATTTCTGCATTGTCTATTGTAACCTCGCCTTTTTCATTTCTAATTTCATTGATTTGACTCTTTCCTCTTTGTTTCTTGATGAGTCTGGCTAAAGGTGTGTCACTTTTGTTTATCTTCTCAAAGAACCAGCTTTTAGTTTTATTAATCTTTACTATCGCTTCTTTCACTTCTTTTCATTTATTTCTGCTCAGATCTTTATGATTTTCCTTCTATTAATCTGGGTTTCTTTTTTCTTGTTGTTGCTCTTTTTTCTCCAGTTGTTTTAGGTGTAAAGTTCAGTTGTCTATTGGATGTTTTTCTTGTTTCTTGAGGTAGGATTGTATTGCCGTAAACTTCCCTCTTAGATTTGTGTTTGCTGCATCCCATGGGTTTTGAGTTGTCGTGTTTTCACTGTCATTTGTTTCTAGAAATTTTTTTGATTTCCTTTTTGATTTCTTCAGCAACCTGTTGGTTATTTAGAAACGTGCTGTTTAATCTCCATGTGTTTGTGTTTCTTAGCTTTCTTCTTATAATTAATATCTAGTCTCATAGTATTGTGGTCGGAGAAAATGCTTGATACAATTTCAATTTTCTTAAATTTACTGAGGTTTATCTGTGACCCAAGATGTGGTCTATCCTGGAGAATGTTTCATGTGCACTTGAGAAGAAGGTGTAGTCTGCATTTGGATGGAATGTCCTGAAGATATCAATGAGATCCATCTCATCTCCTGTATCATTGAAGACTTATGTTTCCTTATTAACTTTCTGTTTTGATGATCTGTCCATCGGTGTGAGTGGGGTGTTAAAGTCTCCTACTATTATTGTGTTACTGTCAATTTCTCCTTTTATGTCTGTTAGTGTTTGTCTTATGTATTGAGGTGCTCCTATGTTGGGTGCCTAGATATTTACAACCGTTATGTCTCCCTCTTGTATTGATCCCTTGATCATTATGTAGTGTCCTTCCTTATCTCTGGTAATCTTCTTTATTTTAAGGGCTATTTTGTCTGATGTGTGGATTGCTACTCCACCTTTCTTTTGCTTCTTATTTGCACGGAATATAGTTTTCCATCCTCTCACTTTCAGTCTATGTGTTCTTGAGGTCTGAAGTGGATTTCCTATAGACAGCATATATATGGGTCTTGCTCTTGTATCCATTCAGCCAGTCTGTGTCTTTTAGTTGGAGCATTTAATCCACTTACATTTAAAGTAATTATTGATATATGTTCCTATTGCTATTTTCTTAATTGTTTGGGGTTGCTTTTGTAGATATTTTTTCTTCTTTTGTATTTCTTGACTGTATTAAGTCCCTTTAACATTTGTTTTAAAGCTGGTTTGGTGGTACTGAATTTTTTTAACTTTTGCTGTCTGCAAAGCTTTTTATTTCTCCATCAATTTTGAATGAGATCCTTGCTGGATCCTTGCTGGGTACAGTCATCTTGGTTGTAGATTTTTCCCTTTCAGTACTTTAAGTATATCCTGCCATTCCCTTCTGGCCTGCAGAGTTTCTGCTGAAAGATCAGCTGTTAAGCATATGAGGTTTTCTTTGTATGTTACTTGTTGCTTCTCCCTTGCTGCTTTTAATATTCTTTCTTTGTGTTTACTCTTTGCCAGTTAGATTATTATGTGTCTTGGCTTGTTTCTCCTTGAATTTATACTGTATGGGACTCTGTGCCTCTTGGACTTGATTGACTGTTTCCTCTTTCATGTCGGGGAAATTTTCAACTATTATCACTTCAGAAATTTTCTCATACCCTTTCTTTTTCTCTTCTTCTTCTGGGACCCCTATAATTTGAATGTTGGTGCATTTGATACTGTCCCAGAGGTCTCTCAGACTATCTTCAGTTCTTATCATTCTTTTCACCTTATTCTGCTCTTCAGAAGTTGTTTCCACCATTTTATCTTCCAGCTCACTGATTCATTCTTCTGCTTCAGATATTCTGCTATTGATTCTTTCTAGAGCATTTTTAATTTCAGTAATTGTGTTGTTTGCCTCTGTATGTGTATTCTTCAATTCTTCTAGGTGTTTGTTAATTGATTCTTACATTTTCTCCATTTTGTTTACAAGGCTTTTTGAAATCATCTCTACTATCATTATTCTGAATTCTTTTTCAAGTAGGTTGTCTAATTTCTCTTAATTTATTTGGATTTATGTGTTTCTACTTTGTTCCTTCATTTGTGTAGTATTTCTCTGCCTTTTCATTATTTTTTTAACTTATTGTGTTTGAGGTCTCCTTTGCCTGGGCTTCAAGTTTGAATTCTTTCTTCCTTTTGATTTCTGCCCTCTTAAGGTTGGTCCAGTGGTTTGTGTAAGCTTCATATAGGTTGAGAATTGTGCTGAGTCTTTTTTGTTTGTTTGTTTGTTTTTTACTCTGATGGGCAAGGCTTAGTGAGGTGGTAATCCTGTGTGCTGATGATTGGGTTTGTATTTTTGTTTTGTTTGTCTTTAGATGAGGTGTCCTGCATAGGGTGCTACTGGTGGTTGGGTGATGCCAGTTTCTTATTCAGTTTTACTATTTGGCCTCAGAACAACAATGCCTCATACATATAAAACCACCTGAGGAATGAGTTAGTTCTCAAAAATAAAATTTCCATTAATTAAAATGTATTTATGTAAGCACCAAAAGTATTAATTTAACTATTTGGGCTGGAAAGCCTGTTTAGATTACACATCTAAATATGGGGGCACATATTTTTAAAATACGCCTTGTATTCAAGTGGTTTCCTTTGTGTGAGTTCTCACTGTTTGATACTCCCTAGGATTAGTTCTCTGGCAGTCTAGGGTCTTGGAGTCAGTGAGACCTGGCAGTTGACCCAGTCTCCCAGTAGCACACTTCAGCTGCTTCACTGGAGGGATCCTGTAAAATATTCTGCCCATGGAAACATGGACTTCTAAATGGGAAAATATGCTTTCCTTTCTCTAGTTCATCAAAAAGACTCAGTTTAGGGGTTCCAGAAGGAGAAGTCAGTCCTTTTCTTAGTGAGAATGATTTAAAGTTGACTCTTGAATAACTGAAAGATTAGTCTGCAAATAATTTACAGTCAACACTCACATCTGTGGTTCTATCCCATTCATAGGTTCAACCAACCACAGACAATGTAGTTATGTATCTACTATTGAAAAAAAACCCACATACAAGTGGACACAGGAAGTTTAAACTCATGCTGTTCAAGGGTCAACTATATTTATTTCTTTGTAAACAGTGGCCACATGTCTCTTTCTGACCTTACACTCTTAGTGAGGAGAAACATAGATATGAATTATTAATATGAAGAAATACTAAATACAAATACAAAACTATATCTGACTTCATTGGGCAAATAGGTTTATTTGGTGCTGTCTATTCAGGTTATAGATCAAAAAGTCAACTGGAGAAAGGAGGTGACTTAAAGGATATCTTATTCAGTTTTACTATTTGGCCTCAGAACAACAATGCCTCATACATATAAAACCACCTGAGGAATGAGTTAGTTCTCAAAAATAAAATTTCCATTAAATAAAATTTATCTATGTAAGCACCAAAAGTATTAATTTAACTATTTGGGCTGGAAAGCCTGTTTAGATTACACATCTAAATATGGGGGCACATATTTTTAAAATACGCCTTTAAATTTGGAACAATTTTAAATTTACAGAAAAGTCACAAAGGCAGTACAGGATTTTCATTACCCTTTATCTAGCCTCCCTAATGCTCCATCATACATGGAATATTATACTAACAAATTAGCATTGGTGCATGACTATTAACTAAACTACAGACTCAATTTTTATTTCACTAGTTTTTCACTTGCATTCTTTTCCTGTTCCAAGAAGAAATTCAGGGTTCATATTGCATTCAACCTCAGTGATTTTTAAACAAATATCTGTAATGTAAATTGATCTTTCCTTAAAGACACATTTTGATATTATAAGCATCAATTGCACCATACCATAATATTTTTTATCTTTAATTGGAGACTAATTACTTTATAATATTGTGGTGTTTTTTGCCATACATTCACATGAATCAGCCATGGGTGTGCATGTGTTTCCCATCCTGACCCTCCCTCCCCCACTTCCCTCCCCATCCCATCTCTCAGAGTCATCCTAGTGCACCAGCCCTGAGCATCCTGTCTCATGCATCAAACCTAGACTGGCGATCTATTTCACATATGATAATATACATGTTTCAATGTTATTCTCTCAAAATCATCCCACCCTCGCCTTTGCCTGCAGAGTCCAAAAGTCTGTTCTTTACATCTGTGTCTCTTTTGCTGTCTTGCATATAGAGTCATCATTACCATCTTTCTAAATTCCACATATATGCGTTAGCATACCGTATTGGTGTTTTTCTTTCTGACTTCACTCTGTATAAGCTCCAGTTTCATTCACCTCATTAGAACTGATTCAAATGCATTCTTTCTAATACCTGAGTAATATTCCATTGTGTATATGTGCCACAGCTTTCTTATCCATTCATCTGCTGATGGATATCTAGGTTGCTTCCATGTCCTGGCTATTACAAACAGTGCTGTGATGAACACTAGGGTACACATGTCTCTTTCAATTCTGGTTTCCTCGGTGTGTATGCCCAGCAGTGGGATTGCTGGGTCATATGGCAGTTCTATCTCTAGTTTTTAAGGAATCTCCACACTGATCTCCATAGTGGCTGTACTTGTGTACATTCCCAACAACAGTGTAAGAGGGTTCCTTTTTCTCCACACCCTCTCCAGAATTTATTGTTTGTAGACTTTTTGATAGCAGCCATTCTGACCAGCGTGAGATGGTACCTCATTGTGGTTTTGATTTGCATTTCTCGGAGTGATGTTGAACATCTTTTCATGTGTTGGTTAGCCATCTGTATGTCTTCTTTGGAGAAATGTCTGCTTAGTTCTTTGGCCTATTTTTTGATTGGGTTACTTATTTTTCTGGAAATGAGCTGAAGGAGTTGCTTGTATATTTTTGAGATTAATTCTTTGTCAGTTGCTTCGTTTGCTATTATTTTCTCCCATTCTGAAGGCTGTCTTTTCACCTTGCTTATAGTTTCCCTCATTGTGCAAACCTAAAATGGACTAAAGATCTAAATGTAAGACCAGAAACTATAAAACTCCTAGAGGAAAACATAGGCAAAACACTCTCTGATGTAAATCATAGCAGGATCCTCTATGACCCACCTCCCAAAGTAATGGAAATAAAAGCAAAAGTAAACAAATGGGACCTAATTAAACCATACCATAATATACCAATTCCTCCAGGATTTGTTTAAATGAGTTGCACTCTTTGAATCTCAAAATTTCTGGCCCTGTAAACTACAAACCTGAGTACATTCTCGTGTTCCTGGTGTTTGGACTGTTTATTTTCTCTGCTGATGATAAAATGCTGCTGTTGAACTGTTCACAAAGTCTAAGCTGTTGTGATGGTTGTTATTCATGTTATTTTGCTATTGTCCATCAATTGTGATTTCTCACTTAATAATCCAATGATATTTTCGATTCTTATTTGCAATGCTCTTGGATTGTTTGATGAAATTAAATAGCACTTTCATTCAAAATTTTTTCCTTGGATTCAGGGACATTGCAGTCTCCTAGGCATGCTCTGTGGTGACCTCACTATACCTTATTTGCCTTAATCTCAAGCCCTTTCTCCTCATTCTTCCCCATAATAAAAATGTGCCACAAAGACTTCCATTAATATTATTTATCTCTCTCTCACACCCACCCTTTCCTCAGCATTCTAACCTGGGCTCACGACTCCTCCCATCAGCACTGAAGACTCCCAGGTCCCAGGGTTATCCTTCAGATTACCTGCAGATAAGCCAAAACCAAATTAATCATCTTTCTGCCTGTGCTTGGTCCTTTCCTTCCTCTGTCCTCTATTTATCACCAACTTTGTCATTTTCTTGACTCTCATACTCCACACTTCTCAATAATATGTGCATCCAATCAGTTGTCAATATGCATTGACTGAATCTCTGCTTGTTTTTGTTAATCTGACCCCACCAACCCTTTTCCATTGCTATTATTACTATCATCCCAGCCATGGTGGGCTTCGTAAGTCATACAATAAACACACACCACTCTCTGCCTGTGCTATTAACTTGCCTCTTTCCTAGACTCCCCCTCCTCTCTCCGTTGGACTTGCGGCTGTCACTTCTCTTTCTGAAGCCCAAATGCGACCACATCATCTGTGTGCCTTTATATCCTGCTCCCCTCCTTGCTGCCTGTGGAAGGAAAGGCCTTTGTTTGGCATTAGATTCCTTTCATCTGGTCCCATTCAGATTCTCCAGCTCTCTCTCTCTTCAAGCATCCTGGAAGCCAAGATGCACCACTTGCTGCTTCCCTGTAATTCTTCATTTCCATGTCTTTGCTTCCATTATTCTTTGTGTGAAGCTTCCTCTATCCTATCTCCACACTCGAACTCTTTCCAGCCTCCAAATTCCATATGAAAGGCACTTCTTCCCAACAGCTCACCATGGATTCTTCCCCATCTGAAAGGAGACGCTTCTGCTAACTCCCGTCTGTGTTTTAGCTATACTGCTATGGTGTCTTGTATCACATTACCCTGCTTCTATATCACTCATGCAGGGTTTTCATCTCACCTATGAAATGACTTCAAACTCTTTAAGATGATTGTCTGATGCATCTTTTGATCCCCTGGAGCACCTGCATATTATAGGCACTAAACTGTCTCATACCTAGAAAAAGACCCTTAAAAGTCAAAATACATGTCACGAACCTATATCTCCTATGTAGCTTTGGAAGCAAAGCCCTGGTCACCTAAAACATTTGCAGTGACGTATCATCTTTTTCTTCACCACTGCTCTCTCCAGTTGTAACAGACTGAATGTTTGTAATCCCTCCAAAAACTTTTACATTGAAATTCTAACTCCCAATATTATGGTATTATAAAGTGTCAACTTGTGGAATGATTAGGTGGGGTCCCCAAGAATAGGATTAGCACCCTTATCAAAGGGACCTCAGGGAGCTCTCTCATTTTTTTCTGCCACAAAACCTGCGGCTGTCTGCAACCTGGAATGGGTCTCCAGCAGTACCTGCCCATGCTGGCACCCTGAGGTCAGGCTTCTGTCCTACCGAGCTGCGAGAAATATATTTCTATGCCAGGCTTCCCCATCCATCACCACCTCCCAGAGCTTGTTCAAACTCATGTCCATTGAGTCGATGAGGCCATCCAGCCATCTCATCTTCTATTGTCCCCTTCTCCTCCTACCTTCAATCTTTCCAGCATCAGGGTCTTTCCTAATGAGTCAATTATTTGCATCAGGTGGCCAAAGTATACTTTGTTAGAGGAGCTCATTTCAATGCACATGTAGATCATTCATCTGACCACTGGCCTCTCAGTGGCTCGGCCTCTTTTTCCAGTCCACTGCCATGACTCAGCTGCCCACTGCCACAATCACAGACTGGACCAATCCTCAATTTCAAAGATTCTTGTCACTCAAGATCACTTTCTCTTCTTCTGCTCACTCACTCTAGAAATCCTTCTTCACAATCCTCTAGCCCAAAAGCACCTGCACTCATGGACTCTACCCTGTTACCCATGAAGCTTTCAAGGACCATGATTCCCTATAACCATACTGTGACACACACTCTCAGAGCATCTGCCTTTTATTGAGTGTTCAGACTCATTTGGTGAAACTCTAACCCTGGTTCAATCCTGCTGTCCCCTCACCCACTGCTTACATCCAAACAGCTGAATACAGCTGGAGAAAAATCACACAACATGTCAACTAAATTCAAATTAAAAATTTATAATCTCCACCCTCAAATAAATCCTCGGGACTGCTTTCAACTCTCTATATTTCTCTGGTGATTTGATTCACCCACTCTCTTGGGGCTACTGCTTTGCATCGTTTCCTCCTAGAACAACCCTAACTCCTCAGTGTTCTCAGCCGGTCATTATATTTCTGAGAAGAGAAGTGATCAAAGGAGAATTTTGACATTTTCCCATAACTTTCCTGTCTTCCACCTCCTGGCTCTGAGACCACTGAATATCCCTCTACACAGTAATGATGCTCTGTTCCCCTGCCCACCCCTCCTCCTTTCCTCCCCATTCAAGGACTTCAGTCCCATAATTACTCCACAGTCCTCTGCACCATCAAGATTTCTCCTTTAAGCCCTAGCTTGACCCATTCTCAGTAAATACACTTCTGATAACACCTCTAAAAAAGAGAAAGATAACCCCACATTTTCTGCAAATAGCACCCAATCTCTCGGGCCCTTTTATGTCAAGACTCTTCAAAGGAGCTATGCATCCCTGCAGTCTCTCATTCTCTCTTGAATCTACTCAAATTATGTTTCAGTCTTAACCACTCCAAGGCACATGCTCTCGACAAGAGAACCAGCAACCTTCACATTGTCTAATCGGATAAGACCCTCTTGGGGCTCATTTTTACTCAGTTCCTCAAGAACACATGGCAAGATTGGGTCACTCTCCCCTTCCTGAAACTGTTGCTTCACTTGGCTTCCATGACTCCACACTTTCTTAGTCTTCTCCCTGTTTCAGTGGCCACTTTGATTTTGTTTCCTTTCCTCTCCCTGCACCCTCTTCTCTACATCTAAAAATTAGCAGTCTTGCAGCTCACTCTTTATTCTTCCTCTCTTCTCTGTCTATCCCAGATTTTGGTGATAAAATCCAAGTTCCTCAACTTTCCAAAATATCTATAACCTGGTCATTCCACATTTATATCTCTAGCCCTAATATCTCCCTGTATCTCAAAGTTGAATATTCTTGAATACTTACCCAGTATCTCCAGCTGTTTATCTGATCAGCATATCAGTGTGATAATGTCTCAAACTGGACTCTTGGTCCAATTAGACCTCATCCTCAAATAGACACCATCCCTTGTAGCTCAGTCAGTAAAGAATATGCCTGTAGTGCAGGAGATCTGGGTTCAATCCTTGGGTTGGGAAGATGCCCTGGAGAAGGAAAGGGCAATCCACTCCAGTATCCTTGTCTGGAAAATCTCATGGACAGAGGAGCCTGGTGGGCTGCAGTCCATGGGGTCGCAAAGAGTCAGGCACAACTGAGTGACTAACACTTACTTACTTACAGTAAATGGCACCTCCATCATTCAGATGCCTACATATAAAACTGGAGAGATTGTTGACTCTTCTCTTTCACTTACACACATTAAAATTTATAAGAAACTTGTCAGTTCCATCTCTGTTAGATAACTTTCACTCAATCTGCTCATCAACCAACCAACTCTCACTTCTGCTCTAGTTCAAACTATGATCATATCATATCTGAATTTCTGCAGTAGAATGGTCTCTTTCACACAGTTTACCCCATCCATGTTTTTACATGATGCATGTTAAATAACTTCTCAATAGTAGAAGCTAATGTTTACATAGCACTCCCTGTGTGTCAGGCATTGTTTTAAGCACTTTACATACATTAACTCATTTAATCGTCAAAATAACCCTACAATGTAAGTAACTTCATAATTCTCACTTCACATATAGAGACACCAAGGTATACAGAGGTTGAAACCCTTGGTGTGGCACACAGTAAGTAGTACTTTTATCAACCATTGGGATATAAACAGGCCCTGTTGCATCACAACTGGAGAAGGAAATGGCAACCCACTCCAGTATTCTTGCCTGGAAAACCCCACGGCCAGAGGACCATGGTGGGCTACAGTCCACGGGGTCACAAAGAGTAGGACCCAACTGAATGACTTCACCATATCCATCACACCAGTGCTCCATCAGAATGTAACCTCCAGGAGGGCAGGGAGTTTGTCTGGTTGCCACTGTGTAGTCATAGTCCCTGGACTGAAGGCACTCTGTAAATAAGTACTGACTGGGTGAAAAAGATGAATGTGTCTGCCTCTGGTTGACCCCCTTCCCCTCCTAACTGGCAATAAGCAACTAATTAACTCATTAAATTAATTCATTTAATTACTCCCTAAACAAGTTAGAATATACAGCCTCAGTGTGAGACCCTAAAGGGTTTGCCTAGGAATAAAGTGTCTGCCTATAAATAAAGTGTTTTAAGACACAATTTGCTGAGTAGTATCCCCTTTGATTCTCAAGACATTAAAAAATGTATGCCTTGTTCCTCATGGTGCTGGAAATGAATGACTTTCAGATTAGCAAATTAATATTATATTCACATGTATACTATCATGTGAATTGAATCACCAGTCTATGTCTGACGCAGGATGCAGCATGCTTGGGGCTGGTGCATGGGGATGACCCAGAAAGATGTTATGGGGAGGGAGGTGGGAGGGGGGTTCATGTTTGGGAATGCATGTAAGAATTAAAGATTTTAAAATTTAAAAAATAAAAAACTAAAAAAAAAAAATAAAAAAAAAATAAAAACAATATTAGTCCTAAGGAATCCATCAAAAAAAAAAAAAAAAGAAATCTACAGTAAGAATAATCTTATAAGGTTAATTTAAAAATTGGCTTAGACCTCTCAAAGTTAGGGTAAATTCTTAGCAGTATAAATACCAGGTGATTGTTAGCCACTGGAAGAGGAGCAGACACTGAATTTTAAAAGGAATTATAGAAAAGTAAAATTTCATCACTGCTCAGTGGGACAATGGATTTAGCTAAGGAGTCTGCTGGGAAATGCTCTGTAACCTTGGAAACAGTTTATAAGCTCTCCCTCAAACATGCTAATCCACAAAGCGATCTTTTTGAATGCCCAGGGCTCTAGTCGGCTTTCACAGGACTAACTTTGACCCATCAGGTTGCAAAGCTCTTCCTGGTGTTCATTTCTTCTTCTCTAACCACTAACTCATAGAACTGGGGAGTGAAGGATTCCTATGCCCTGCATATCAGTTTCTTCACCACTGATTTTCCTCCACACCCATCTTCATTTATTTTGTTTATCAAATGATTCAAAGTTTCCTCTATGCTTGGCATTGTTTTAAGTGCTTCATAAATATTATCTAATTTAATTCTCCCAACAACTCTGTGATAACAGGAGACAGGCCAAGAGCTGAGCGACCTGCCAGGGCTATGTAATATTCCATGAAGAACCCCTGTTTTAGGACGCGAGGAAGAAGGAGCCAAGGACAGCGAGGGAGACACAGAGGTGTTTGAATAGAAAGCATGCAGACAGTTGGAAAAGAGCTGGGACCACCTACACAGAGCAAATGGATCCTCTGATGCTGCTCTTTTCAGAACCATTGTTTAAAGAAAGGCAGATGACCTCACATGTCACTAGACTCATTGCTTTGGGAGCAGCTTGATCATTAGTTGGAGAGAAAGTGGAGGCAAAGATGCAAATCATATATGACAGGATCGAGGAAATATAAAGAATAAGACCTCGAAAGGGGAAGGAGTACACCTTGTAGATAACACTGGTAGGAAATCTTGTAAATAGAAGAGTGGTCAATATATAGGTTGGCAGAGGTTCAGAGTAATAGAAAAATACCAAATAATCCACACAGAGAAGAGAAGGAAGCCTTGGGTCTATGTGCATAACTTAGCGATATTTCTGCAATTGGTATTATGATTATGAAAACCAAGCTTCTCAAATCATAGTATAAATGCTTATATACTTAAACTCACTAGAACAAGAGCACCCATTGAGTTTCACTGTATTTTAGACACTCCTGCAGGAAACACAGAGGTCAGCATCTTAGGATGACCCAGATAGATCCTCATAAAACTTAAATCCAGCAAAAAAAAAGGCCTTAAATTTGTAGCACGCTTTATGTTTCCTAAGATTTGATTTGTTTGGACATGACAGGCTAGCAATCAGAGGTCATTTCTCTCTAAAGAGTTATGTTTGCTTTATAAAGAGCCAACAATAAATCACGGTGCCTTGGATAGATCTCAAAGCTGTTCGGCAAAATGAGATGAAGACCATAACAATTTCTGACCTGATTTTGGCCATTTTGTAGAGTGACCAATCTATATTTATAATCAATAAATATTAGCCAGCATTGGTATATGAACATATCTATGTAGCTCTTGTTTTAAATAGAAACACCTAAAAATAAATTGACAGCTTCATTATTAAAGCATCATATGTAATCTCAACTTAGTTCTACCTTTAGTTTTTGAGAACTAATTCATCCTAAGATTTTCACTATATTCTTTGCTCTAAACTCTCTGGACAGGTTTTGATTTTTAAAAAACCCTCTTCACTCCTTCACTCCTCTGTCTACGCTGTTTTGTAAGCTACTAGGTCTCTTACTTAATGCTTGTCAAAAGAAATGTCTAGTTGGCATTCATAGTTCCCTCTTATGAGCTCCTGTTTTTGAAACAGGCCAAAAGAAGCAAACAAACAATGTTTAGAGTAGAAATATACTCTACCTTGGAGTTCATATTTTTCCCATCACACAGAAAAACAAAAATAATTCACACAATGAAGAGCAATATATACACACACACATATATATGTATATGTAAATGTGAGCATATATAGACATATATGTATTATGTGTGGGTGTATATAGACACATAAACACAAGTACGTGTGCATAACTACATGTGTGTATGCATATGTGTGTGTTTATATACACGTGTGTGTGTGTATGTGCCTGTGCGCTCAGTCACTTAAGTCATGTCCAAATCTTTGCAACCCTATGGACTGCAGCCCTTCAGGCACCTCTGTCTATGGGATTTTTCTAGCATGAATACCGGAGTGGGTTCTCATTTCCTAGTCCAAGGGATCTTCCTGACACAGGGATCTTCCCGACACAGGGCTCTCCTGTGTCTCCTGCATTATAGGTGGATTTTTTGCTGCTGGGTCCCCAGGGAAGCCGTGTGTGTGTGTGTGTGTGTGTGTGTGTGTGTGCGTGCATGTGTGTGTGTGCGTGTGTGTGTGTACATAATGTGTATCCATCACATCCGATTCATCCCAAGATAGGAAGAGCAGGAACTTCCATGTTTCCTTAAATGGACCTTGGAGAACCCTTGGTCAGCAGGCCTGACTCCCTCCCGCCAGCAAGGAGCCTTATCTCCTCTCTGGAGGAGCTGGTTAGTAGCTTTGATGGAAACCTAGTTATCATTTTCTATCAGGCCTGAGCTGTCCTAGAAGGGTGCATCACTCCTACCCTGCACTCTCTGCTTGATCCTGTGTGCCCTTGGAGGGTCCTCAGGTATACAGGGGACCAGCAAATGGGTGAAGATTCAGGGCTCAGGGGAGGCCTAGACTTCACAGATTGGGAAATGAATCTTACATCCAAACACAAAGAAATGTGTGACACAAACTCATATGTAAGAATTCTTTCCATACATTTGCTTTTCTTTACTTTTTCTCCTTTACTCCTTAAAGGGAGATCTGGACTCATTTCTAAGCTCCTCTGAATAGTCCCTTAGCAACCATTTTAAATAGGATTAGATGCGACTGTTCTCAGCTTAAGGATGATACATTATAAAAATCCCAGGACAAATAGAAACAGAATGGGGGAGGGGTTATAGAATATATTTTTCAAGCACATTTAAAGAAGATTATAAAATGTATACAAAGATCCCCCTAAACAACAGTGTAATCTAAAAAATACTTGGTGGTCAATCACCCATCCTGCCCTTCCAGTCTCCCCACCCCACAAGGAGCATTCATGAAAACTCATCCATTTGTCCTGCTGTTGGATAAGCCAAGCCGAACTATCTCCCAGGAATGTTTTACCATAAGCATCTGTTTACAGATATTTTGCAAAACAAAATTATATTCCTAATCATTTAAGTGGTATAACATATTTCCATATTTTAAATAAGTATGTATTTTAATGCAAACTACACAACTTAGAATTTCAAAGCATTGTGACTATATTAAGGCATTAGCACACAGATTTAATAATGGATCAAAGTGGCTTATGGCTTTAAAAAAATGTTTGAATGCACTTCCTTTAAAAAGTTCAAACTATATCTGATTGCAGTCAATTGTTTTTAGAACAAAAGACAGTGCATGGAATTCAAGAAGCTTGCATGAAGTCTGGTTTTCACATTTGTTTTTACCAAGGGTTTCGTAATAAAAATACTTATCTTTTGTTTGCAAAATAATACTGAAACATCCAATCCTTCTTTCCCATGCTACTGGCTTCAAAGAAGGCAGCAAATGCTTCTCTCCATTAAAATTCCACTTATTTTAATAATAGATTTTTTTGTGTTGGGCAATATGATTCAGCACCTGACACATAATACTTAATACATATTTGTTCAATTAAATTGAATAGTTAAGCTTGTGTTCACTTCTAAGGGCTAATATTTGCCAAGACCTCTGAACACCATTTTTACCATTAAAGAGGCTCCCTTTCATTACAAGAAGTCATTGTTTGGAGAAGATTATGGAAACCAGCCTTGGGAACAATGCTACAAAATTTTAAATAAATATGTTAGCATAGTGAAGAAAGTCATTAAAGCTAACAGTCATTACAGAAAAATATATGTATTATAATGTAATAGAAATTATGATAAACAATAGCAATAAGAAGGTAGGAATTTTAAATTCTATTCCAATATTTGAGAGATCAGAGTTAAGTTGGAAGAAATAAGGAACCAGGGAAAGAATGAATGTTGAGAAATAATTAATTTGAGGGTCAGAGGCTTTGTTTACAAACATTTTATAGCAAAATATATTTTGATTGAGTGAAAAACATATTACCTAAAAACAATGAAAGAACTGGCCCTGGATCTTTGAAGCACATCCTTATAGTCCCTTCTGATATAAGTTCATAGACTACAGAAAAGTTGAATGCCAGTTTTTAAGCCTAATTCCTCAACTTCAGAGTTTTTTTCTTCTATACACAATTCCAAACTCTCCTGTGGATTTGAATGAACTTGAAAACGTAATAAAAACCTTCTATGAAGTGGGGAGCAGCAAGAACTTGAGAACATAAGGCCACACTGTCACTGAATATGAGCGTTGGCCCTGGTGCAGACGGAGTGCTCCATCCATCGAGTAGACGCACCCCTGAGGGGACTTCACACTCCCAGGTCTTCAGTGGGGAAGTGATGATGTCAAGTGTAGGAGAAACAGGAAGGCCAAGTTCAGAGGGAAGCCCTACAAGGGCTGCAACATGTGCCCCTTCCATACACTTTTATGTCCCTTCCATACACTGATGCGCCAGGGCCAGGTGATGCCTTACATTTTTCAAGCACTGCCAGATTTTTGACAAATAAATGCCCTTCAGTCCTTAATCATTAGACTGATGTGTGGTAAGGAAGCAAACGTTTCCAAAGTTTTGCATATTTTAAGTCTCTGGTGAATGTGATTTTGTGAGAACAAATCTAGCCCATTTCTGTAGAGGTAATCCATTCAATGGATATCCAAGAGAGAGATCTTTACCAGTGGACATTTTTATTTCCAGCGCTTCATCCACCAAGAAACGGAGTATGAGGATCCCAGGAATCTTCTTTCCTCTGCTTTGGCCAATTGACCACAAACAATGTGCGTCTGCATTGTACAGTCATTTAGCTTGTGAGAACGGAACCACACTTATAGGACAGAGAAGCAGGCATGAAAAATTTTAAATAGTCGACAGGAATCCCTTCAGTGTTCCAGTTTTCTCCATAAGCATTTACTCTGAGTAAGCATGCAAATTTTCCACTCAAGGCAGCCTCAGGTCCTACTTGGTTCACCAGTTGAGAGAAACCCTCTCCAACTAAAGGACACTGTAGTCACTGGATTCAATGATATAGTGATGCATGTATTTTATCTAACATGGACCTTAAAGCACAAGCCAATGACATCTAGTGTTCAACAGAGCTGCCTCCTCTAGGGCCAGAAGGTAAATGCCTGTGTGGATGTGATAGACAGGATGTTTTTACCTTCAATGTGACTCCTCTGGCAGAGTTTTCAAAAGCAATTTCAACAATATTCAAGTTTTGCCTGATCTACTGTATTGCCTTAGGAACCAAATGCACAAATTAGATTTAACTTCACCATCAGCATCACTCTTGCAATTTTTTCTAACCCAGTCTCTCTTGTGGAGCCAGACTCACTGACGCCTCTGATTCTTTGGAGCTGGGAGCCCTCCCAGGTTCTTGTATTTAACCTTTGACTTGGGACAAACTTCTGAGCTATTGGAGGGTATCTTATATACATGTTCCCTGAAATACCCAAATTTACTTAGATACAACCCTAACTAACTTTATCCCTTGAATCTTCATACTACCAAAAACACAGGATGTACGCACAAAGGACAATGACATCGTGTGCACCACACATCATCAAAAATGTGTATGAAGTATATCTAAAAGCAATGCTGGATCACAAAGGACACAGAACAGAGAAAAGAGGGTAAGTGCCTTGATGAGCTCAAGAAAGTCACCAGGAAGGAACAAGTTCAAGTCAAAAACTTTCGGTGAAAGTTCAGAGTGGCAGTAGCAGCATTTAGTGGATTTTGAAAAACATGTACCTAACAAATATAAATCAGTTGGTGTTCAGTCGCCCATTCGTGTTCAACTCTTCATGACCCCGTGGACCATAGCACGCCAGGCCTCCCTGTCCCTCACCATCTCCTAGAGTTTGCCCAAGTCCATGTACATTGCATTGGTCATGCCATCCAGCCATAAATCAGTAGCTTCTTAGCATTCAAAATCTCTTTTAAAACACCCAGATGCATATGAAAATTACATAGCACTGATAATTGCAAATTATCAATACAGAATATGGGACCTCATCAAGAATTTGGTAAACGTAATGTGGCCCAGTGTGTATTTGTGGACTGGATATTGTGCACCAACTGGCCATCAGCAACTGATGGAGGGAGGTCAGTCCAGGGACCTCACAAACAGCATTAAACATTGTCCAGTCCAAAAATACACAATATTTCACAGTGTGACAAAGCTTCCCCTGTCAGACAAACACAGTGAAACCTACATTTTATTTTGTTCTCCATCCTCCTAAAATTATACATATATTTTTCCAGCTTTTACATTTTTTTTCTATTTTTAAAACTTTATTTTGCTTTACAATACTGTATTGGTTTTGCCATACATTGACATGAATCCACCACGGGTGTACATTAGCTATATATTTTAAAAATATGGAATGTTCAGATTTCCTCTGAAGGACTGGATTGTCAGCTTAGCTGAGAGTCTATCAAATGGGCAGTAATCTTTTATTTTCTCCTGATCTGAGAGCAAGTGTGTACAGAGAAATGTTTCTCTCTGATTTCTATAGACTTCAAGATCTTCTAGCACTAATAAATTCTTTCCTAAGTGTAAATAAACTCTTTTCTACCTGAACTGAAGTCTCTGACCATCCTGCTCAGAGCAAACAATCTGTGTTGCAAAAGAAATGAGCTGACTTCTCGTCCAGGTGGCCCTTGTGCTTTGTGAGAGGGCAGAGGGCAGGATTACTACAATACAGGGATGCCAGGAAGCACAGTTTCCAGTTCAGATTACATCGAACCAAAGACTGAATCCATACAATTTTTTTTTTTTTTCTGATCCAAAGAGCATACATTTTATGGTCAGCATTACAATAATTACAAGCCTCTTCAGATAAATTAAAAACTCACTCTGACATGTACATAAAAAACAGAGCTTCCTGAACGTTTAATAAGATTAGCAGTAACTTACAATGTAATAGTTGTTTATTTTAGTACACCTCCACAAGCCAGAGCCAGAACATTATTTTAATTTATAAATTAATGAATTAAGAAGGATGGAACATTCTTGACAACTCAGAGACCCTAGAGGGTTAGATTACAGATAATAGAATCAGGTCTAAAATCCAGGATCTCCTGAGCTAACCTGTGACTAGGATAGGAGCTCCCACACAGACATTTCAAGCTCAGAGTCGAGTACTCATGTTCATGTCCATTGAGGTGCAAGTCCTTAAAAGGAGGCCACTAAACTCACTGATGGTTGCGCAGGTCACATAATGTTAGAAAGATGAATTCAGAAACAAATTCAATGAATATAAGTAAAAAGAAACCCCAAAGACACTAGGATGAAAATATTGATATATGGGCCAATCAAGGAGGTGGAGATTAAATGAGCTTTAACTTTCTCATTTTACCCTCTAATCAACTCGAACCGTTTTAAATACATTCTCTGCAAAACAAACACTGATTGTGGCTCTGGGTCTTAATTTTCTAAACAAAAATATATGGTGGTAGGAGAAACACTGCAAAAAAGTTAATTACCAGATAAAAGGTTCATTTAGGCTTGAACAAAACATACTGTAACATCACACTGAAGGGAAAATAATAGGGGGGTGCCCAGACTCTACAATGACTGTGCAGACAGCACAACATCCTCTTCCTTTCTAAATTTGTTGTTCTGCCTCATCCACGCTTTCTGTTCTGCCTACAAGTAAATTAAGTGCCCCACATGCCCACAGAGTCCAAGATGCTGACTTCATCCTGGGAGGCTGACTCTCCCAGAAGGAGTTCACTCCTATCTACATAGCTTCTCTCCTAAAAAGTCTCCCTTCCTTCAGCCCTGGGAGGATCACTTGAACAGTTGGGTTTGCCAAGCAGAGCAGAGCCCAAGGGCCAAACAAGAAACATCACTTCTCCCTGGAAATGACTGGCATTATAGATGAATGGGTATTTCATCTATCCCTTCTGGGAAAATTCCCCACTGAGGCTCTCAGATTGCCATCTCCTGTAATGAGGAGGAGACAGAGCAAAGAAAGGAAGACGGAGATAAAGTCCCTAAATTTCTGCCTAAATTATCCATGATTTCTTCCCGAAAGAAAGAAAGACAGAAACTGCAACCCCAAGAGTGCCATCTTTTAGGGTGTCAACAGGGAGGGGCACGTAACCTGCCCACCAGAACCAAGAGTCCAAAGGGTAAGCAGACATATAGTTATCTACCTTAAGATTAACCACCGCTCATACAGACCTAAGGGATAAGGCAATGGCACCCCACTCCAGTACTCTTGCCTGGAAAATCCCATGGGCGGAGGAGCTTGGTAGGCTGCAGTCCATGTGGTCACAAAGAGTCGGACATGACTGAGCGACTTCCCTTTCACTTTTCACTTTCATGCATTGGAGAAGGAAATAGCAACCCACTCCAGTGTTCTTGCCTGGAGAATCCCAGGGATGGGGGAGCCTGGTGGGCTGCCGTCTATGGGCTTGCACAGAGTCGGACATGACTGAAGCGACATAGTAGCAGCAGCAGCAGCATATAGACCTACAGCATAAAAGATTTAATGATGCTGGTGGGATACAGGCAAACAGCTTAGCCTCTTAACTTCAAATTTGAAGAAAGCAAACTTAAGGACTAATTCTCAGATTAACACTGATTCTTTTAAGTCATCATTGTGCGTGTGCTCAGTTACTCAGTCGTGTCCAACTCTTTGCAACCCCATGGACTGTAGCCCGCCAGGCTCCTCTGTCCATGGGATTTTCCAGGTAAGAATACTGGGTTACCATTTCTTCCTCCAAGGGATCTTCCCTACCCAGGGAGTGAACCTGGTTCTCTGGTGTTTCCTTCATTGGCAGACAGATTCATTACCACTTGCCACCTGGGAATCCCAAGTCATCACTATAGTTATTGTTTTTGTTCAGTCGCTCAGTTGTGTCCAACTCTTTGCTACCTCATGGACTGCAGCACGCCAGGCTTCCCTATCTTTCACTATCTCCCAGAGGTTGCTCAAACTCATATCCATTGAGTTGGTGATGCCATCCAAACATCTCATCCTCTGTTGTCCCCTTCTCCTCCCACCTTCAAACTTTCCCGGCATCAGGGTCTTTTATAATGAGTCAGCTCTTCGCATCAGGTGGCCAAAGTATTGGACCTTTAGCTTCAGCGTCAGTCCTTCCAATGAACATTCAGGATTGATTTACTTTAGGATTGACTGGTTTGATCTCCTTGCAATCCAAGGGACTCTCAAGAATCTTCTTTAACACTGCCATTCAAAAGCATCAATTCTTTGGTGCTCAGCCTTCATTATGGTCCAACTCTCACATCCATACTTGACTAATGGAAAAACCATAGCTTTGACTATATGCACATTTGCTGGCAAAGTAATGTCCCTGCTTTTTAATATGCTGTTTAGGTTTGCCATAGCTTTTCTTCAAAGGAGCAAGCATCTAGAAGGAGCTTTATCTTTTGGAAAATTTCCATTAAATGCTGTAGAATATATATTCAATTTGCCAGAGTTTCACCAATAAAACAAAGGTCATTATTACGAGCACTTGATTTTCTCATGAGTTAAAAGTAGGCATTTTGATATATGTGGTGATTTGTATACACGTACAGACACATACACACTCATAAATACTTGTTATAAGCTAGAAGATGGTAGTGACGGTTAGATATTTTTATTATATCTTTCAGTTTTTTTCATTACACTTTAGTCTCAGCAAAGGTACAGATCTATGATGCATTTGTCTCTTTAAAACACCAGAAATTTATTCTCATTCCTTCCAATTTTGTATAAAAATGTCAGCATTATTCCAACTATTCACCAGTATAAATTCATTCTTGCCTTTCATTTAAACAATGTTTTTGAAGAACATTTTTATATTTTATTCAGCATTTATTATGAGTACTTAGGAATATCATTGATTCAGTGTGGAAATCTGTTAATTTTTGAAATAAGGCAGTCTTATACAAAGATTATTTCTGGTTGGAAATAGGGTATTTGAGTTTCAGTCTGTCTCATTGAATACAAACCATATGAATTATGTATGGAAATCCCTATGCATTCATCTGAGATTATAAACCAAATAAATAGGTGAGTCAAAATGTTTCCTTAGTAAAACAACAAAAGGGAAGAGTTAAATCTGTTGGTATAATACACGGTAAACCTATTTCAAAATGCTGCTAAAATAAGGACATTACCCAAGTTGGATAAAAAAAAGCACCCCCTTCTTCTGTGTGTTCCCAAAGCTCAGGTGACTGAATTGTGCTAAACCCGCATCAATGAATAGGATATTCAGGCTCAGCACACTTGGGAAAGAGGCTCCAATTGTGATTTAAAATTCCTTTACGTAGCATCAACACAGCAAGTTCTGTACCTCTGAGCTGGAACAGGGCTCACACAGTGTCGTTGCACCTGTCTTTATACTCAAAGAGACATGAATATTGGGTGCACAGCACTATTCTCTTTCACACTGTTATAAATACTGATTATGACCGCCCAAAGTTGTTAACGCTGCCCAGCTCTTCAGCTGGGCCAAGTGTGTAGCGTAACTCTCTTCGTTACTGCTCCACCAGCTCTGCACCGCAGACAAGACCTTGCAGGGAAACATGGCTGATCGAGATCACACAGTGGGCCCTGGAGTCTGGGATGCACGCCCAGGCCTCTCTGATCCTGAAATTCACACATTTAAGCTCTCCGTCCTCTGCATCCCACAATAATTCGGGCCACAAGGAGTGGGAAGTGTGCACAACCAGAGAGACTCTCCCTTATGATTTGTATTTCAGTATCTGGTTGTAATAACGCATAGTAATGAAGTTTATTTCCCAAGTCCATGAGCATTCACTGCCCATTCTGTGTGCTGCTGCTGCTGTTGCTGCTAAGTCGCTTCAGTCATGTCCGACTCTGTGTGACCCCATAGACGGCAGCCCACCAGGCTCCCCCGTCCCTGGGATTCTCCAGGCAAGAACACTGGAGTGGGTTGCCGTTTCCTTCTCCAATGCATGAAAGTGAAAAGTGAAAGTGAAGTCGCTCAGTTGTGTCTGACTCTTAGTGACCCCATGGGCTGAAGCACACCAGGCTCCTCGGTCCATGGGATTTTCCAGGCAAGAGTACTGGAGTGGGTGCCACTGCCTTCTCCAGCTCGATCTGTGTAATCTCGACTTAAATCACTGTTTCTCTATTTAAGGTAAGTACAAATAGGAGTAATAATGGTCTTACTTCATAGCCCCAGAGTAAGAACGCACAAGGAGTGTCCATGCAAGCACATTCTGCTGCAGGTACAAATGCTAGTTGTTAATGATAATACTTGGTCCTAACGGATGCGTGGGGCTTCCCAGGTGGTGCTAGTGGTAAAGAACTCTCGTGCCAAAGCAGCAGAGGTAAGAGATGCGGGTTCAATTTCTGGTTTGGGAAGATCCCCTGGAGGAGAGCATGGCACCCCACTCCAGTGTTCTTGCCTAGAGAATACCATGGACAGAAAAGCCTGGTGGGTTGCCGTCCATAGCGTCACAAGAGTCAGACAGAACGGAACCGATTTAGCATGCGTGCAGCAATGGATGCATGCTGGATTCTGAGAGGAAAACTCCCTGCTCAACTAGATATTAGAAGTGAGGAAGAAAAGAAGTCCAAATGATGCCTATATTTTGGACTTGAAAAAAAAAAACAAAAAACTTCAAGGGGTTTAGTGTTCTTTCTCCAAGACAGATGCCATATTCCATGGGAAGTATAGACACTCCAGAGCTAGTCACTTCTGAGCACTCTTCAAAATATTCTCAGTTCACAAAGTACTGTAATTTCAGTCGGGGCTGAGAGTTAGGGAAATGGACTCTAGATCTTACTTGGATGCTGGGGACACTGGTGCTCTCTGGGACATGCCAGAGTGTTGTCTTGAGCAGGACAGGAATCCTGCTCTCACAACCTACATCAGCACCTGCTGCATAGCAAGTGAGCAGAGATATTGGTTAAACGGATGAATAAACCTCCACAGCTGTGAAAGGAATAGTATTGGAATGGATGAATGGTTTTCAGACATTTCCTTTAGCTGCAAAACTGTACTTATTTTTAGTAAGATACCCAAATTGCAAACTATAAAACAGCTAAAGTAGAGATCTGGGGTTAAAGCAGGAGCTATGGCACTATAGCATCCATGGGCTCAGACTCTGTTCACCAACTTTCTCTTCTCTGCTCACTGTCACTCCCCAAACTCTGGGGGAAATCCTCCAGACACAGTGTGGAAACCTCTGATTTGGATGCTGAAGTCCCCTTTTGACTCCAATCCCATGAGCCTAAATACTGACCTCTATCTTCAATGGGTTAGTAATTCTATACTGAGGAAAGCAACATTTCTTTTTTGCATCAAGTAGCTTAATTAATAAAACACTGACTTTTAAATCATTCTAAATTGCTCATCCAATGTCCACACGCTCTCTCACAGTTCCTCTCCTCTCTCACAGCTGTCTGGACCCCGCCAGTGGCCCATGGGCAGCAGTGACACGGGTTCATTCAACCTCACCTATCCATCTCCTCCCTGGCTGTGAGGAGGGAGGTGGTCCAGAGGTCATTACCTCCCAGGAGAAGAGGCCACTCAACCCATACAGAGCAGTACTCATGAGAAATGAAGTTTTACTATGTTAAGCCAGGAAAGGTGCTTGGCTCATTTTTTCTGGCAAATATACACTTTTAATTTAATAAGGATATTCAGGCTGAAACCTGAGTAGATCTCTGAAATTCAATTGTCTGTTTTCACAGATAATAAGGGGTCCACAGACTTTAGTGCTTTAGAAGCACATGCTTCAGAGGATGAGGTAAGGATGTTTGGGGAAGAATGGTCTAAATAGGAGGAGTCACATGCGTCATAGTTGTCTCATTTGCTAAACGATGCGTCATAGTTGTCTCAAAACTTTTGTCACTGAATAAAAATCCTGTCATTGCATATCTTCCATACTGTTTGAGGTACCAGCTCAATTGCCTTGTATGTGGGAAAAGTGTTGGTAAGAAATATTATACAGATTAAGATTTTATGAAGGCTCATCTTTCCAATTAAATGCAGAAAGAAATCAGAGATACCTTTCCCAAGTGAAGTCACCACCCTCTACAAAACTTACTCACTGCCTCACTGGAATTTTCAAACGTTCTATTTTGTTGTTGTTCAGTCACTCAGTGGCATCTAACTCTTTGCGACCCCATGGACTGAAGCATGCCAGGCCTCCCTGTCCTTCACCATCTCCCAAAGCTTGCTCAAACTCATATCCATCGAGTTGGTAATGCCATCCAACCATTTCGTCCTGTATCATCCCCTTCTCCTCCTGCCTTCAATCTATGCACAGACTTATAATTTAATATTCTGGTGATATCGTCAAACTCCAAACAGAAGTACAATTTCGACAGTCTCAAAAATTGATTTAAATATTCAATTTTGTTCATAAATCATAGGTTTATCTCATTAAATGACTTCATATATAGCATTTTGCTTCCTTAAATTTTCAGGCAGTTAAAAAATATTTAATTCACCAAATTTCTTAGTTTGATTTTCAGCTAAAACAATTAAGTGGTACTGCCCAAAGCTGTGCAGATGCCCCATTCATTGTAGGCACATGTAGGGGATGCTCTTAACTGGCAAACCCCTCTTTGAATTGTCCTCTGCTAACCAGAGCCAGCTCTCCAGTGGCCAGGTCCCATGGCCTGGGTGGCATGAGTCTGGTGATGATTCAGTGCAAGAATACTGTAACTACTGTCACTACCTCCAAGGGGCTGAGGGGGTCTTATTGGACCTGCACTGCAGGCTAGCTTCTCTCTCTTTATAATCTGCTGCGTTCCTTCCTATCCAGATGTCAATCCCAAAAGCACTGTCTAATAAACTTCTTGCACAAGAATCCCCATCTCAGAGTCTGTTTCTAGGGAGTCTGACCGACAGCAAACCTAAATGACTCTCTAACCACAAAGATGGGAAACAAGTCAAACTAAGGTGTTCAGAGATTTTCCCATCACATCGTGTGTCCCAGGCTGTCCCTCACGGTAAAGATATGAAGCAGATCATGTCACTCTCTATTCTGTGTCCCCAAATGCATTCAACTCAAATAAACAGGAGCATCCTGAGAGAGAGGACAGAACGGAAACTAAGAGAGGTATGTGGAAGAGGAGGAGGACAATGTCTTTTGATAGCACAGTGCTCATTTATGGAGACTTCAAATAAGGTTTGCATATGTGCACACACACACACACACACTCACAAGCACACACACATATTATTGTTGCGTTAGTCACTCAGTTGGACTGTAGCCCATGAGGCTCCTCAGTTCAGTTCAGTCGCTCAGTCGTGTCCGACTCTTTGTGACCACATGGACTGCAGAACACCAGGCCTCCCTGTCCATCACCAACTCCTGGAGCTTACTCAGTATCGTCCATTGAGTCAGGGATGCCATCCAACCATCTTAACCTCTGTAGTCCCCTTCTTCTCCCGGCGGCAATCTTTCCCAGCATCACGGTCTTTTCAAAGGAATCAGTTCTTCACATCAGGTGGCCAAAGTATTGGAGTTTCAGCTTCAGCGTCAGTCCTTCCAATGAACATTCAGGACTGATTTCCCATAGGATGGACTGATTGGATCTCCTTGCAGTCCAAGGGACTCAAGAGTCTTCTCCAACACCACAGTTCAAAAGCATCAATTCTTCGGTGCTCAGCTTTCATTACAGTCCAACTCTCACATCCATACATGACCACTGGAAAAACCATAGCTTTAACTACATGGACCTTTGTTGATAAAGTAATGTCTCTGCTTTTTAATATGCTGTTAGGTTGGTAATAACTTTTCTTCCAAGGAACAAGTGTCTTTTAATTTCATGACTGCAGTCACCATCTGCAGTGATTTTGGAGCACCCCAAAATAAAACCTCTCACTGTTTCCATTTTTTCCCCATTTATTTGCCATGAAGTGATAGGACCAGTTGCCATGGTCTTTGTTTTCTGAATGTTGAGATTTAAACCACTCTCCTCTATCAGTTTCATCGAGAGGCTCTTTTGCATTCTGCCATTAAGTGTGGTGTCATCTGCATATCTGAGGTTATTGATATTTCTCCCAGAAATCTTAAGTCCAGCTTGTGCTTCATCCAGTCCAGCATTTCTCATGATGTAATTTGCATATAAGTTAAATAAGCAGGGTGACAGTATACAGCCTTGATATACTCGTTTCCTGATTTGGAACCAATCTAGTTCCATGTCCAGTTCTAGCTCTTGCTTATTGACCTGTATACAGATTTCTCAGGAGGCAGGTCAGGTGGTCTGGTATTCCCATCACTGTAAGAATTTTCTACAGTTTGTTGTGATTCACACAGTCAAAGGCTTTGGCATAGCCAATAAAGCAGAGATAGATTTTTTTTTCTGGAACTCTGTTGCTTTTTCGATGATCCAACAAATGTTGGCAATTTGATCTCTGGTTCCTCTGCTTTTTCTAAATCCAGCATGAACATCTGGAAATTCACGGTTCATGTACTGTTCAAGCCTGGCTTGGAGAATTTTGAGCATTACTTTACTAACATGCGAGATACGTGCAATTGTGCGGTAGTTTGAACATTCTTTGGCATCGCTTTTCTTAGGGATTGGAATGAAAACTGACCTTTTCCAGTCCTGTGGCCACTGCTGAGTTTTCCAAATTTGCTGACATATCAAGTGCAGCACTTTCACAGCATCATCTTTTAGGATTTGAATTAGCTCAACTGCAATTCCATCACCTCCACTAGCTTTGTTTGTAGTGACGCTTCCTAAGGCCCGACTGACTTTGCATTCCAGGATGTTTGGTTCTAGGTGAGTGATCACACCATCGTGGTTATCTGGGTCATTAAAACCTTTTTTGTATAGTCTTTCTGTGTATTCTTGTCACTTCTTCTTAATACCTTTTGCTTCTGTTAGGTCCATACAATTTCTGTCCTTTATTGTGCCCATCTTTGCATGAAATATTCCCTTGGTATCTCTAGTTTTGTTGAAGAGATCTTTAGTCTTTCCCACTCTATTATTTTCCTCTATTGTTTTGCACTGATCACTGAGGAAGGCTTTCTTATCTCTCCATGCTATTCTTTGGAACTCTGCATTCAAATGGGTATATCTTTCCTTTTCTCCTTTGCCTTTCAGTTCTCTTCTTTTCACAGGCATTTGTCCATGTAATTCTCCAGACAAGAATACTGAAGTGGGTATAGCCGTTTTCTTCTCCAGATCTTCCTGACCCAAGGATGGAACCCCCTTTCCTGCATTGCAGGCAGACTGTCTGAGCCACCAAGGAAGCCCATACACCAACACACACACACACACACACACACACACACACACACACACACACACACACACATATATGTATGTGTGTGTATATATATATATATATGCTGAGTTTACCAAACAGGTTTTTGGGTTTTCTGTAAGATGTTATAGAAAAATCCAAACAAACTTCTTGGCTAGCCCAATATGTACTCATTACTGAATTGAAAATATCCTCTCAGAGCGTGAAAACCAAAGATGCAGACTTAAGAATAGCTGGTATCTCTAGCGCAGAAAGCAGAACTAGAAAGTCTTACTTATGGCTTTCTTTAGGCTGGAAGAAATAGAAACCTACTCAAATAAGATCCAGATGAACAGCAAGAGTTCAGACAGCCTCACTGTGAAAATCTGCCCAGAGGTCAGCACCAAAGTCTCTTCACTCGGGAGCCAGAAGGCCTCTCTCAGCAACCACGCCTTTTACCTGAAACTATCCCCACCACTGACTCCTCTTGCACATGACCCAATGTGGCTTCCTCTGGATACCTCTGCAAATTTACAATCCTGCTTTCCAACTCAGATATTTCAGAATTTCTTCCTCACCCTCAAATCTCCAACTCCCATCATTCTCAGAAGATGACTCCAATCCAACTTCAAGAAAAATAGAAACCATCAGATGTAAGGTCCCTCATCTTTCCAGTCACAAACTTACACCTTCCTTTATTCAAGCCATCTTGTTCACTATATTATTTCCATCAACATTTTTATTTTTGTCACCTTGTTATTAACTGGGAGATAATTACTTTACAATATTGTGATGGCCTGTGACATTCATGAACATGAATCGGCCATAGGCATACATGTACCTCCAACCTCCCGAACCTGCCTCCTACCTCCCTCCCTCCCCACCCCATCCCTCTAAGTTGTCACAGAGCACTGGTGGGTTCCTGGCCTCATACATCAAACTCCCACTTGCTAGCTATTTTGCATATGCTGAAGTGTATGTTTCAATGCTATCCCTCAAGTCATCCCACCCTCTCCTTCCCCAACACTGCTAAAGGTCTCTGCTTTATGCCTGTGTCTCCTTTCCTGCCCTGCACATAGGATCACCAGTACCATCTTTCTAGATGCCACGTACATGAATTAATATGATATTTGTCTTTCTCTTTCTGACTTACTTTACTCTGCATAGTAGGCTCTAGGTTCATCCACCTCATTAGGACTGACTCAAATGCTTTCCTTTTTTATAGCTGAATAATATTCCATTGTGTATATGTACCACAAATTCCTTTTCCATTCATCTGCCAATGGACATATATTCTACTCAAATACCATTTAAAGGAGGCCCACATTGGACCTGCCTCCCATAACCCCCTGGTATAACTTATGTCCCTCTTCCCAAACTTCTGGAAGGATTTGTCCATGCTAATTAATGCATTCATCAGGTATGTGTGTGTATTTTATGAAGTTACAGTGGTATTTCTTGTTACTGACTCTAATAGCTATTTATCAGTTCTCACTCTATTGTCTGTCTCAGCTGAATTAATTATTCTATGAATTCAGATATAATTAACATACAGTGAAATGCATAGATCTTAAGTGTACAGTTTGATTGGGCTTGAGAAGTACATACACACATATAATACACACCCTTATCAAAATACAGAACATTTCTAACCCTCCAGAAAATTGCCTCCTATCCCCTTCCTGTCAACCCCTCAGCTATGCTCTCAGAGCTGAATGCCAGTCTAGTTTCTAACACATGGATTAGGTTTGCGTGTTCTAGAGCTTCGTGTAAATGGAATTTTACAGTCTGTGTGATTTGTGTCTGGCTTTTTTCATTCTGCATGATGCTTCTGAGATTCGTGTGTGTGTTCACGTAGCAGTGGTTTACCCCTGTTTATTGCTGGATAGTATTTCATTGGATGAATATACCACAGGTTTTTAGTTCATTCTTTTGCTGATGTACATCTAGGCTATTTTCAGTTTAGAGCTATTATGAAGAAGGTTGACCTAAATATTCTTGTAAAAGGATTTTTTCAAAGAAATGTTTTTACTTCTTTTCTATAACCTCTACGAATGGTATAAATGGTATAAATTGCTAGGTCATAATATAAAAGCATGTTTAACTTCTACAGCAATTACCAAAGAGTTTTCTAAGGTGGTGCACCATACTATGCTTTCACAGACAGTAATTGAGAATTCTGGTTCCTCATGACCGTCCTCAGCATTGGATGTTGCCAGTCTCCTTCATTTTAGGCATCCTAGTGAGAGTGCCTTATCCTCCTTGAAATTCTCTCTTCCCTTTTGTTTGGTGTAACAAGATGTCTCCAAAGTTTTATCCTTTGCTCCTTTACAATGCCTTTGGAAGGTTACTGTTGCTTTTCTGCTTTGAAAGGTAAAGTTTCTTTAAGGCTAATTCCTAGGTTTTCTCCTGCTCTGGATCTAATCACTCATCATCATCTGTAGCATCTCTGGTACCTGTGCAGAGATGGCTCACTGGGAGTTTACATTTCCAACCATCTTTCTTCTAAGGTCCAAACCTCCAGCCTGCAGAAGCAAAGTAACCAAGACAAGATATAGGATCTCCCTTTCTGGTGGTACAAGTCAGAAGTTAATCCATTTTCAAGCTATTAAAAGGAAAAAAAAATGTGGCTCTGGCATACCAAATCTCTCTCCAGTCCTAACATTTTGCCATTTCCACAAAGCCCTTGCTTCTCACATCTCTCACCCAGAGTCCTGCAATAGCCTCCCCGAGTCTTTACACACACCTGTGCTCCTCCCAATCATTTCTAGATATTGGAGCCAGATGGATCTTATACTCATAGGCTTATATCATATCTCTCCTGAAAGTCTTTTGGGTCTTCAGATGAAGATAAACCTCTATTACATGACCTGGAAGACCTCACGTTGTTAGGCTTCTACGCTCCAAGACCCTCTCAAGCCATCCTTTTTCTCTTCCATGACACTGGTTTCCTTCCCCTTTTTCAGAATCACCCCTCCCTCCCCCACCTGAGACCCTCTGCTTCCCTCACTGGCTGAGTACCCCTCTCTATTTTTGTCTCACTAACTCCTCCTCATCCTCAGATCTTCGTTCAGTCTCACTGTCACTTCCACTCTTGGCCAGCCTGATCTCAATCAGAATTCCTGGCTTATATTATCAAAGGATCATGTATTGTCCTGTGTTGCATTTATCAGATATATTAATTTCTCATTTAATTTTGATTTGGCTTAAGTGAAATACATCTCCCCCTGCAAAGGGCATGGACTCTGGATAATTCTATTAATTTCAGTACAATTCCTGGCATATCATAAATGCTCAATCCATTTCTGTTCCAAGAAAAAATGAATCACTCTCCTGACTCCCTGATTGTTTCTTATTTTCATTTTGAAAGAGAACCTTACTAGTTCTTGGTTGGTCAATGAACCATCTGGATGGGGATCATATCTTTAGTCCAATCACTATGGCCAGGGGTGGGCATATATGGAAACAGGACTGCTTCTTCCAGAATGCTCATTGAGGCAAAGTTCACAGGATAGGTTGTGCTTACAAAAATACTGTACAGCACAAGGGGAAAAAAGAAGGCACAACTGTTTGTAGGACATACATTTTAAGATAACCTTAAAGTGCATTCCAATATACATTAGGTGCAGACAAATACTGTTGATTCCACTTACACGAGATACCTAGAATCATCAAATTCATAGAGTCAGAAAGAACACTGGGAGGTGCCAAGGGCTGGGGTGGGGAGGGGTAATGGGGACTTACTGTTTAATACAGACAGAGTTTCAGTTTAGGAAAGCGAAAATTTTGAGAGATGGATGATGGTGAGAGCTGTACACAATGTTAATATGCTTAGTGCCACTGAACTGTATAGGAAATATGGTTAAAATAGTCTGTTTTATATTATATGACTGTTACCACAATAAAATAAAATTTAAAAATAAATAAATGAAACTACGTAATGCAAAAAAGTAAGTGAGGAATGTCTAGATCATGCCAATTCTCTAAATGAGATAAAATTAAACTCCTTAAAAAAGACTTTATAGAAAGAATACATTTTCGGTGTGTGGGTGTGAGGTGGATAAGTACAGATGGGTTGATGAGTGGGAGTGTCCACAGATCTATGTATAGGATACCACCCCCTTCCCTAACCTACTGATTCTTTCTTTGGGTCACTGACCGATAGTCTGCGTGTGTGTGTTCAGTTGCTCAGTCGTGTCTGCCTCTTTGCAAGCCCATGGGTTGTAGCCCACCAGGCTTCTCTGCCCATGGAATTTTCCAGGCAAGAATACTGGAACAGGTTGCCATTTCCTTCTCCAGGGGATCTTCCCAACCCAGGGATTGAACTTGTGTCCCTTGAGTGTTCCACACGGGCAGGCAGATTCTTCACCACTAGCACCACTTGGGAAGCCCAACCAATAGTCTACCTGAAATCAAGCCTCCAGATGAGAGAGAACCAAGGAAAGTTCTCAGAATGAACAAAGACCAACTGATTTTTCCTACTGATAAAACAAAACATGAATTTAATCTGTATATAATTCAAATGCATGGTAGGAAAAGCTCTTTGAAATCATGAATAAATTACTACATACTGAAAACATTGTCTCTTTCAAGATGTATTAAAAATTAAAAATAAAATGATCACAGTTAATAATTATTAATGCAACTTAAATAGAATTGTAACAAATACCACTGAAAATGAAATCTTTAAATAAAGTATTTTTGATCCCTGTAAATTACCTACTTATTATGAGTAATATTAAATATAGCCAAATTCAAAATCATCAAAATAAAGAAGGGGTTTCCTTGGAGTTTTCTATAACAGGATATAACCATATAGAGCAGACAAATCAAACCGAATTTTGAAAAACAATAATCATTTGAATTTGATGGTCGTTAAAATGAAACCATGGGGAGAGAGTGTAACAGTAGAAAAAACAATGGACCAGGAGAACGAAAACCCCAAGTCTTATACCTAACTCTCTTGCCAATTACTAATTAAAGTGGAAACAATCTCCAGGCTTCAGTTTTCTTGTCTTAAAAGTGGCACCAGAATAAATATTCAGTGGCTAAAATGTGTTATCTTGATTGCGACTCTCATCAGTTGATGGCCTGGAATACTCCATGCAGAAAACACATTTATCGGTGATACTGTTGTAGCTTCAGGAAGTTGTCTGTGCATTCTGAATATTTGCCAGACCTGGACAAGGCACCCTCTAAGCTCCCATTCACATTTCAACTCAGTCTAACTGTGTTGCATCAAAGACGAGTGTGTTTGTGTCCTCAGCATGCAGACAGTGCAGCTCAGCTCAAGCAGCACTTACTGAGGCCCCACTGTTTACTGGCCACAGGTTAGGCAGTGGAAATATGAAAATGAGTAACAGCAGATTCTTGTCTTTGAGGGGTTTAAGTTTGAAAAAGAAGCTGTGGTTCATATATATAATGGAATACTACTCAGTCATAAAAAAGAATGAAATAAAGCCATTTGCAACAGCACACATGGACCTAGAGATTATCATTCTAAGTAAACCAGCGAGAAAGACAAATATTAAATGTAGCACTTATACGTGGAATCTACAAATTAATCTAAATGAAATCATTTAAGAAACAGAAACAGACCCACAGACAGAGAACAAAATTATGGTTACCAAAGAGCAAAGGAGGGGAGAGATAAATTAGGAGACTGGATTACCATATGCACACTATTATATATATGTATATATATAAGTGATCATCAACAATGACTACTGTATAGAACAAGGGACTACAGTCAATATTTTATAATAACCTATAAGGGAAAAGAACCTGAAAAAGAATACATGTATGTGTATGTGTGTATAACTGAATCACTTTTCTCTACATCTGAAATCAACACATTATAAATCAACTATATTTCAAACTTTAAAAAAAGTTTAGAAGATGACTTAACCAGAAAGCATTTAAAAATATAATATTTTACAAAAGTACAATGCTTTACAGTCATAATCATCTGATCTAATTCTATCAAATCAGAGAATCCATATTATGCTTTAAACTCTCACTGAAGTTACTAATGTTTGTATTCAAAGGAAATGTTTCCATTAAGCTTGTCTGTCTAGAGGATTACTTTTTAAAATGTGTTGTTTACATCCTCCAACACTGGCATTCAAACACTGTCAGAATGCTGTCCTTCACAAAGCCGTGAATGATAAATTAAGAGTACAACATATCATCTGAAAATCTTACTTCAATTTCACCTTGTAATATCTAACAACCAGTATGTCCTTCTCATAAATTCTGGCCAACATGGTTCTCTCCATAGTCAAAATACACAGCTCATTTTTTTTTTGCTTTCAGAATAAGCTGATAGAATTCTCCTAGTTAGAATACACTTCCCACTCCAGCCACCTACTCATACCCTATGAATCTATCCAGCAGCCTTAGATGACTCTTTCGCCCCACATCCTCTGGATGTGCTCATTCATTCATGCGCATAGTTTAGAAATCCAGGTACCTATCCCATGGCAAGCTCTGTGCTTATGTGGCAGACATAGATGAGAACGACCTTGCTCTCAGGGCTGATGCTGACGTGACAGTGTGCACAGTCAGACGATCGAGCCTGAAGGATTTGACAACACAGTGAGCAAGGGGTGGCAATGGTGATCTACCCACACAGACAAGACTCATACAAGTGTTTGTAGGGCTGATGCAGAAAATCAAGAAATGGATGAAGGATAAGACTCAGTTTGAAGCATCCATGGGGCATCCAGGTGGAGACAATTTAGCAAGAGGCAAGGTATGTGAATTCAGGATTTGGTAGATAATTTCAGTGTTGTAATACAGACTTGAGATCATTGACACATACAGGTGACTGAGTTCATGACCAGAAACCACACAGAAGAAGGCAAATCAGAAGGAAATGGAATTATAGAAGGAAGGGCAAGAGGGAGCTTCCGAAAGCCCTTCAGCTGTTATAACCACCACTCACTCTGCACAATTTGTCTTGCTACCTAATTAGCCTTTTCCAAAGTACATACGTCATGTTTTCTAAGATATGCCCTACCTTACCATATCTGACCCCAATGGCCAGGACCATGTTTTTCTTTTTGAACTTAAAAAAAAATTATCTATTGAAGTATAGCTGATTTACAATGTTGTGCTAATTTCTACTGTGCAGAAACATGATTCAATTATACATATATGCACATTATTTTTCAGACTCTTTTCCATTATGGTTTATCACAAGGTGTTGAATGTAGTTCCCTGTGCTCTATGGTAGGACCTTGTTGTTTATCCACTTGGACTTTGACTTTTTAAAACTGCACCTGTGCCTCCAGGAATCTTCCACTTTGCTGTCTTTTAGAAGGCAGGCCTGGAAAGTCACCTGACTGATTATCTATCATACAGTGAATATTATAGCTCAGACCTTTGAAGCTCCAAATACCATGAAATCCCTTTCTAATACTTATGTCTGGAACAATACTCAGATTGTACAATCTTTTTAAGACAGGCATCAAGATTTTACTTCAGGCTGCTATATATTAGGTCACTATTTTTTGCCTAGGGAACAGAGAATCTGTACATTGAAGTATTCAGCCTAAAGATGAGATTTTATCTTATTTCTCCAAATCACGTTTTGTGATAATTGTCACGATTATCGTGAAGAATATCAAAACAATTTCTTTATAATTTTTACTCTTACCAAAAAAATTAATATCTAGAGTATATTAGCCAGCTGATACCTATAGTCCTATATTTCAGATAACAGGATGTAAAATATATTATTTTTTTCTGAAGAAAAAGAAAGGGTTAGGAAAGAAGGCTTAAGCTTCAATATATTACAAGACAGAGATAGCTAAGGCAGATAAATCTGCTAAACTGGGTGAAAAATAAAAAGAAAGCCATTGGGTTACTTTACTTTAGTTTTCATCTCTTTCTGCTAAGATACTAACTAATCTTTCTGACCTGGATAGAACTTCTGAACGTGGATCCGTGTGAGTGTGTTAGTCGCTTAGTCATGTCCCTCTTTGTGTGACCCCAAAGGAGTCCTGCCAGGCTCCTCTTCCCATGGAATTCTCAGGCAAGAATACAGGAGTGGGTTGCCATACCCTTCTCCAGGGGATCTTCCCAACCCAGTGGTCAAACCCAGGTCTCCTGCATTGCAGGCAGATTCTTTACGGTCTGAACTACCTGGGATAATACTCCATATTTAAAAAGACCTGATACATTGATTTATGAATTCCTTAGATGTTTCATATACCATCTATTTTTTTCTAAAATAGAAACCCCCTAAGTTGAAAACAGAACAAAGAGCTCCTCCTTGTGTGTTAAGAGCTATGTTTAAACAAGGAAAATGTGTCACGTGACTCTGGTGCACTCATCACTTACAACTTTAAAACAACTTGATCCCAGTGCACACCCATGCAGGATTCATGTTGATGTATGGCAAAACCAATACAATGTTGTAAAGTAATTAGCCTCCAATTAAAATAAGTAAAGTTATGCGTAAAAAATAAATAAATGAAATAACTTGATATGCTTGAGATTAAGAACACTGTTCAAATATCAATCAAGAATGCTTTAGATGCAGGAACATAAGTTGGAACTAATTAAATAGACTACATAAAGTTTAACAAATACAGACAAAAAAACCCCATCAATAACCACTACTACACTAGTCCTCATTTGTGAATATACAGATCATGAATCAAAGTCTATGAAAAAAGAGCTAAGCTGGTAAGACACTTACAAGACAGCACAGATACCTTAATTGGTTTTCAATTCACATCTCTTCTCTATCTGAATGGCATCTTCCAGGGGATAACTGGGCTTCCCTTGTGGCTTAGCTGGTAAAGAATCTGCCTGCAATGAGGGAGACCTGGGTTCAATCCCTGGGTTGGGAAGATCCCCTGGAGAAGGGAAAGGTTACCCTCTCCAGTATTCTGGCCTGGAGAATATCATGGACTGTATAGTCCATGGGGTGACAAAGAGTTGGACACAACTGAGTGCTGCTGGACAAAAATAGAGGATAAGTATCTGGCATAATTATGGGAAATACAGAAAATACGATACTAAATAATATGGAAATCATCAGCACAGTGTTATACTTTATATTAGATAAACATATATGTTTGGTTCATTATGGTTCTTTATTTTTTTAATTTAAATTAATTTATTTTAACTGGAGGCTAATTACCTTACAATATTGTATTGGTTCTGCCACACATCAACATGAATCCACCACAGGTGTACATGTGTTCCCCACCCTGAACCTGCCTCCCACCTCCCTCCCCATATCATCCCTCCAGGTCATCCCAGTGCACCAGCCCCAAGGATCCTGTATCCAACCTGGACTGGTGATTCATTTCTTATGTGATATTATACATGTTTCCATATCTAATTAAGCATTTGCTTTCAAATTTCATGAAATTACTTTCTATAAAATTATCTTGTTTTACTATATATAATACAGAGGAATTATCAGTATATTTCTTCCTAAAATCTAGTTAAATATCTTCTCTAAACCATAGGCTGCTCCTTTGCAAGTCCCAAAGAAAAAATCTTCATAGAGAGAGTCCTGCATATAGTTGCATTCCTAGTTACTGTTATTTGAAAAGTGTTTTGAACTTTTAAATTCACCTTTGCCATTAAACGTAGCATTTCACTGAGAATCTATAAAACATAATACGTGATTCTCAGCAGATGCTTTTCCATTTACCAAACAATGATTTTCAAGATTCTACGTCTACACCTTGCTGTGTTACTTATTGATAATTACTAACTTCTATATTTTATGACCATTAATTACTTGACTTTCTGAAGTTCTAAATGAATAATTTGGTTCAGGGAAAGCAAAATCTATAAAGAGGGACATAATTTAAGTTATCATTCAGATTGAAATTCAAAATTGAGAGAAAGAGGTACTAGCTCTAATTATAGGTGAAACTGGCATCAATGGATACTGTTCTGGGCAAGCCAACATATATAACTACTTTCCTTTTTAATATTTTATTTTATAGTTAAATAAATGTTCATGTGTATGAAAAGTTTTCACAAGTTAGCAACAGATTACAGAATATCTAAAGCTAATTCCGCAGACCTAAATAGACATTTCTCCAAAGAAGACATGTAAATGTCCAATAGGCACGTGGAAAGATGCTCAGTATCATGAATTATCACAGAAATGCAAATCAAGGCTACAATGAGGTTATCTCCTAGCACTGGTCAGAATGGGTATCATTAAAAGGTCTAAAAATGATAAATGTGGGAGAAGATGCAGGGAAAAATGGGACTCTCCGGCACTGTTGGTGGCAATGTAAATTGGTGTAGCCACTCTAGAGAACAGTATGGAGATTTCTCAAAAAACTAAACATAGAATCACCATATGACCCAGCAACCCCACTCCTGGGCACATATCTAGTGCATGTGTGCTCAGATCAGTAGTGTCCAACTCTTTGTGACCCATGGACTGTAGCCTGCCAGGGTTTTATGTCTGTGGGATTCTCCTGGCACCAATACTGGAGTGGGTCATCATTTTGTTCTTCAGGGACTCTCCCCACCCAGGAATTGAATCTGCTTCTCCTAAATTGCAAGCTGATTCTTTACCACTGAGCCACAAGAGAAGCCCCACAAATACCGAGAGAAGACCATAATTTGAAAAGATATATGCATCTGAATATTCACTACAGCATTACTCACAATACCCAGAACACAGAAGGAACCTAAATGCCCATCATCAGAGGAATGGATAAAGAAGTTGTGGTACATATATACAGTGGAATATTACTCAGCCATGAAGAATGAAACAATGCCATTCGCAGCAACATGGATAGGCCTAGTCAGACTAAGTGAAGTAAATCAGGAAGAGAAAGAGAAGTACCACATGGTATCACTCATATGCGGAATCTGAAATCCAACACAAATGAACATATCTACAAGACACAAACACACTCACAAACACAGAGAACAGATTTGTGGTGGGGAGCGGGAGAGGGATGGATTAGGAATTTGGGATTAGCATATGCAAACTACTATATATAGGATTATATACAGTATGGATGGACAACAAGGTCCTACTGTACAGCACAGGAAACGATACAATATCTTGCAATAAACCATAATGGAGAAGAATATACTAAATAATACGTATATAAATAACTTTGCTGTTACTGATATAAACATATCCCTTTGCTCTATGGCAAAAACTAACACAACACTGTACTTCACCAAAACAAATTTTTAAAAATTAATGTCATTTCTGCAATATATTCCCCTCTCATCATCCAAAGAACACTTACTTAGATCATAATACATGTACATAAGCCTGATATAAAAGCATAAGAAATTAAATACAGAAAACCCAAGACATCCACCACAGAATCTTAAAAAATTCTTCAATTTAAACATACCATATTTAAATCTATTCTGTACCCAACACTTAACTGACATGAAATAGGAACTTCTGCTTGGCAAGTATATGGCCCCATATTCTAATTTACAGTGAATAATTAATTAAATCTTTTGACACTAAAATCATCTGTCTGTTTCTCCAATTCTTTTCTAGCAAAGATGATGGAATGACCCTAAGCTAATTTCTCTTCTCATTTTTGGATTGGGGTTGCCTTTTAGTCATTTCAAACTTTATCACTTTTCCCACATTGCTTTTCCTGCAAAGACATTTATGAGCCATTTAATGAGAAAGAAGGAAGGTAAAAATAACCTCAGGTCAAACCCTGGACTCATTTTACCTTTGATCTCTTTGCCAAATTCGCACCCTGGAGGCTGTAGCCCTGGTCACACCACCCAGCTAGCACAACATGATGGATGGATTTTTCCACAAGGACCAATCTCAGCAGGACCTCTAGAAGCTGCAGCCATCACAGGAAAAGGTGCTCCTGGGAATCTTCTGTAGTTTTACACAGTAAAGTTAATAATACCACCTTTCTTGGTACAGCAATTGGAAGTTTAAGGGTGCCTGTACCATCATGTTAAAGCCTCATAAATTAAAAAGGCAGACATTAGCAATTTGACTTTACACAGAAGAAATCAGGGCACAGATGGGTTAACTTATTGATGTTTACACCTACGGAATATGACAGTGTTGAGCTGAATGTAGTCCACTGCTCTGTCCCACTCTCTCATGCTCACCTTCCTTTCTGGCCGTGGCAGTTTTGAAGTGGTAGGACCTAGCCAACATCTGGCTAAAGCAAAAGATTTTCTCTTTACTCTACCCAACAGCCCAATGCCTGATGCAACCCTAACACCAGACAAAGTGGTCTTATTTGGTGAATTTATTATCACATGATATCTTGTTAGAAATAACCTACCTAACACATAAAATTTATAACAATAGTAGAGAGAAGAGAGAACCTCACGATGGGAAAGTGCAAAGGGATTCGAGAACTCTGTGAGCAAATGAGCCAGATTAGAGAACCCAGATGCACATGAGGTGGGCCAGATCCAGAGCCTGTAGTGTGATTGGGGTCCTCAGAAAAGGCTGGAAAATGTCACTGTTCACATGACATCTTTTTGCTCCTTTTAGGTTTATTCTCTGGATCTAGGATCAAATATCATAAGGCAACAGTTTGGAAGAAACCAAGTTAGTTCTAGAAATTTCACTAAAAGAAACTAGTAACAATAGAATACTCACAGAATAGCCCTCTCAGGAGATGAGCGTGGGGCAGAGTAAAATATGTAATGTATGCAGCCAAATGACCAAAGGTTAAGTTCCTTCCCCGACAGAAGAGGGAAACTAACCCTGATACCCACAGCTTGGTGCAGTTTTGAAAAGACGTTTAAGAACACTAAAGATTTGGAGTCCATGTATGTGGGTTCTGGGTTCTATTACTTTCATTGTCATATGCCTCAGGCCAACTTAATTCAACTCCCAGGACAAGTTCTAAAATATCCAGCTCCTATCATAGAACAACATGTAGAAAGCTGCTTAAAAATATAAAACAGTCCATAAAGATAAGTGAAATGTAATACAACAGGCTTTACAAGCCATGGTACAGTAATCTCATCAGCATATTACAGATGTTAGAGGGCAATAATATTATTGCAGACATTGCTATTTGATAGATATCCTGGCAAGAACCTCACTCTTTCTGCATAGGTTGAACTCAAACCTTTCTTCTCATCTAACCAGTTGAGCAAGTAACACTCCTAAGATGCTATGTTTCTATTCAAGTCAGCAGGGGTGCCTGCAGTCCCCACTGGTTTCCACATTCTACTGCAGATTTAGGAATCTACTTCAGCAGTGGTACCCCTCACTTCTGGTGAAGAGAGAATACTCAGAGGGAAAGGAGAGGCAAGACAGGTTGGCAAAAATGTGAACTAAGTGTTATGCTTCTTACCCTCTCTTCTCTTGGATAATGCCTCACTTTCACTTTTTTAGGATTTTCTTTTCTGAATTTTCTCCAGAAGCATTTTGGGACCTAGTACTAGGTATGCATATTTACTAACATAGGTTTTTGTTGAATCAGAAAACTACAATAATTCAGGGACAATCTTCCCTAAATTTAACCCTACCCAATTAGGAATGTGAAGGAGACTAGACTCTGGGTGAAAGGGTGCATTTTATCCCCCAGACTTTTCTACTTAACACAGAACCCTGGGCCGAGTAGACACCTGCTCATGCTTTAGCAGCATTCTTAAATTAATATTTACTTTCCCCCTTATGCACCCCTGCCTCAGCAACATGAAAGAGTCTTCTGGGGTGTAATATACAAAAATCTATGCAAATGTCCATGAAAAGATGATATCTGCCTTCTTGGGGACTCTGCCCTCACTCCACTCCAGAAGCCCTCTGCTACATTCCTTCATTTCCCAGTTGCCAATTGAGACTGCTGGATGAATTCTGAATCACAATATTATAAGTGATTGGAGGAGAAAAAGGAGGAAAAAAAAGCTGAAGGTACAAGGGTTCTACCCCCTCTTTTGTCTCTCCTCTCATAAAGGGAGTAGGTGTTACGGAGGTTTGAAGAGTTAGTGGGTGCGAGGTTCTCTGTTAAGAGAGATGGAGAAGTCCAAACTCAATATCCTTTATAAATCAATTCACACCCTGAATTGCAGGTTTTGTAAGAAAGACAGAGCCTCCTAGAATCCCAACTGAATTTTCTTGCCCACATTTATACAATGTAAGTGGCAGAACTAAAACCTGAACCCCCAAATGCTTGACCCAACTTTAATGGACTTTCCATTATGCTTTTTATAACCTTAAAATTGGAGATAATTCCCTTGCCCTCACTCCACTGGGAGACCCTATTAAGAGCATGGGTGAAGCTCCTGGTTCTCCTATAATCAGCAGCTCATCCTCTGAATCAGCCTAACTTTCTGCCAAACTCCTTCTCTGACACTGAAAGAAGAACAGGAATGAACTTAAAGAAGAGGTGGATGAAATTCGGGTTTATCTTCTTAGTAGAAGGGCAGAGTGGCATGTAGGAACTGTGCTCAGACTTAGCATAAAAGGTCTGGACCTGGTTGGGCTATGTTTTGTGAGGGGATTCAAGGTACCACAGGAACCCTCTAAGGGCAGGGCAAGGATCTAGGGATGACATGACTACCTTCTACACAAGCTCTTTGGGAGAATCCAAATACACACATATCGAACTTGAACACAGTTCAACTCTTTGGGATTTGCTTCAATAACCACTTAGGATAATGGCCAATATGAGGTAAATGCTCAATAAATGTTAGTAGTTCTATTAAATATTCTGACACAATTCTCAACTCCCTGCCTCTAGCAATCACTTTCATTTTCCGCTTCTATATTTTTTTCTCTTGTCTTGCTACTCTGTAGCTCTTTTCTCTACGAAGCTTTTATAAAAAGGGAATAAGATTTTAGATCTGATAAGATCTTCTTTGATTTAGGTCCCAGGATAACACAGTTTTCAACGCATGTAATATATTGGCTCCTGGTGTCTGGTGACAGTTACCTCAAGGAGTATTCATTGAGGAAGTTAGGTTCCAAAAAATTCTAGAACACATAGTCATACCCATACCAACACACCTCGAAACCCTAAGATTAAGAAAGACCTTATATTTGCAGGGAAATAAATCAAACCATTAGAAATTATTTTCAGGAGTAAACCATATCTAGCAATTACTATATGGCAATGGTGTCTAAAAGTAGTGTACCTTGCCAACAAAACAAATTATTTTCATGACAAATTATTTACAAATTTCAAAGAATTTCTCTTCTGAAATCTTAAGGTGAAATTAGCTTCATTATTCTTTTCTATTTATTAAAATTTAAAGACATTATCAAGACAAAATTCAAGCAGTAATATAAAATCAAGGCTCATGAAACTGCATGAATATATTGTAATTGATATCGTATAACATTTCTTTGGCATATTCGCCCATCCGTTTTCTCTCTTCTCTCTGCTGACATCTGATTTTACAAACTGTGAACAGCGAGCACACACAGTAGGTAGGGAGCCCAAGGGGATGACTCTACAGTAATGACTAAAGTGAATTTTATGTCTAAATGTTCCGTTACCAGGAGTTTAGCTTTGTAGGACCTGTTGTGAGAGCAGTTTCTTAGATATGTGCTGTGATGACCACGCATTATCACAAAAACTTGTCTCTGATTTAACAACTATTTCAAAACCTTGTGAAAAGCCTCCTGCTTTTTTCCAACCTATCTCTATGCAAAGTTTAGAAAGGGCCACCACCCATGACTGTGTGTCATTACGTTCCCACATAGTTGTGTCGTCTGAATCCCCCGAAGGATCTTGTTTTTAAGACATAAAGTGCCCTCTAGAAAAAAAGTACAGCTCTGTTCCACCAATGAGCTGATAACAGGGCAGACTTACATCGCAGCAAACTGGGATTCCAAAGCATGCCCAATCTGCCAGGGCAAGGAAGGCCAAGACATTAGGCTGATTGACAGAGTTAGTGCTCAGGCCCCGGGGTTACGGAGGCTGTGGTGTGACGGCATCACACCCTGTCACGTTTCGTGAATCTGCAATAAAGGAGCGCTGTGTGCGGGAGAGCAGTCGCGGGCACAGCAGCGGGAACGATGCTTTCCACGTGAGCAGCTGGACAGCATCTTTCATTTTTATTTGTCCATAGAAGCCGGTAGGATCTGATCACTACCAGGATGCACCCTCCCCACTAGAATCCCTCACTCTCTGTCAGCCCTGAAACAGCCAATGAAGAGGCGTGACGCCCACCCGCGTGCCCTGCACCTCCCTTCCCGGTCGGACCCCGTCAGGCAGCCTCCCATGTTTTCCATCGGCGGCTGGAGGCCTCCGTCCACCTGCTGTGTGCAGCGAACACCAAAGAAATGGGAGCCAAACGGTGCGTCCTGTCCGGCAGGAGAGATGTCTGGGACAGGTGGCAGGGGCGGCGGCCGGGGAGGACAGACGGACTGACAACCAGACAGACAGACAGCAGCACCAGCAGACACCATCCATTACTTCCAGTCTCAGAAGAGGGGAAGCCTGCAGCGCCAGGGACAGGCAGCAGATTAAGGAGGTTCTGCCTCCCTCAAGCAGGGAGGAGGCTTAAAGTCTTGGTGTTTTGTTTTGGGTAAGAAGGGACAGGGAATTTAGAAACCTGCTGCTCTTCACAGAACCAGGCCAACTCTGGCCTTCCGAGTTAATGGCTCCTCTCCGGGTCTACCATAAAAGGGCAGGGATGACTGAGTTCCTCCCTGTGTGCTGATCGGCCCCAACAGCTGTCCTCAGTGCACCCCCTCCCCGATATGGGCTGCAGCTGTGCTGGTGGAGACCCAGCAGGTCGGGGACACAGCTCCCTCCAGCTCTTTCCTGCCAGCCGCTGCTGCACCCAGGCAGAAGGAGGAAAACCCCCCTCCTGTGGCAGCATCTTCTCTTTTGGAGGCCTTTCCGGGGGTGGGCGGGGTAGCGTCCCTGGCTGCCCTCAGCTCAGGTGGGTATCACCCTTTTGCCATCCCTCCTTCTCTCTTCACTAACTCCAGATGCAACAGGCTCCCTTTTGGCTCTTCACACAAATCTTCTGCCCCCGGACACACCTTCTGGCCTTAACTTGGGGCTCCAAGGAGCTCATCTCCATCGGGGCTCTGAACCCCCTCACTGCCAAGTTGAAAACTTTGCCCGATACTTGGAGACCCCTCTATGGGAAGTCCCCTCCAACTCCCCTCATCATCAGTGGTGGGAAGCACTTGCAGGAAAGCCAGCACCCCAGGGCGGGTTGGCCTGAGACTAAGGCAGGTGGCGGGACAGGGTCGCCCATGCCTACATCACCAGCCACCAGTCTGTCCCCTCCCCAGACCCAGCTAAAAGGGGCACTGTACAGAGGTCCCTCGCAGGGTTGGCTGATGGGATTTAAAGAAGGGCCGATGTGTGCAAAGATTCAGTCCTCTATTGTAAGGCTTGCACCAGGAAGGAGCAGGCCCTGGCGCTCCCTTGGAAACCAGTAAGGAGGAACCTGTATTTTATTCAGGCCAGGGTACCCATCAGCTTCTCTCATTGTTAAAAACTTTGCATTGCCAATGGCATTATATATGGGGAAGAAAATGTCTTCACACAGGTCTTCTGTGTAGCAGACCCTGAATCAAAGGTTAAACAGAAGCTGGGGAGGCAGGTTACCAAAGATGGCAACTGCCTTAGAAAAAAAAAAAAAAAAAAAAAGACCCAACCTCGGGCTGCGAGATGAATGAGTAGCAAAATGAACACTCAAAATAAGCATCTTTCTTGCATCAATGCTGGCACCCTTGGCTGGGGTAACCCCAACCTGCTCAACAACTCCAAGGCAAGAAGAGCTATTCTGGCAGCTCTTCCCCACCTCGCCTTCCTGCCTGTTCAGCGCCTGCCCCTCCTCTGCTCCGGCTCCGGGGCCCCTTCCTTCTACTCGGGCGACATCTGCTCTTCTGAGCTTCCGCACACCCCACCCCCGGGTGGCCCCCGCGCACCCAGTCCTCTCCTGCACCTCGGTCCCCAGCCATCGTCTCCCCAGGTTCCTTGGCTCAGGGCTCAGCGCATCCTCTCCTGACACCTGTCCCGCACCCCCACCCGCCTCCTTGCACCGGCCTCTCGGGCCCGCGCCCCCAGGCAGGCGCCTCCGCCCGCACCCAGCACCCGGCCCGCCCCGCCCCCACCCCCAGCCGGGAGGACCGGGCGGCAGCGGGGGAACGGCCCGCGGGGGGGAGGCTCGGCGGGCCCGGCCGGCCGGCTTACTTGAGCATGGCTTCTTCCTTCTCCTCTTCCTCCTTCTGCCGGTCCATCACCGCCAGGATGATGTTCCTCTCCTCCTCGGTCAGGTGGCTCAGGTCGGGCAGCTCGGGCATCGGGGGAGGCACGGTGGGCGGGCGGGGACCCCGGGGCCCCACGGCCGAGGACATCTTCGCGGCCTGGCCCGCCCCTCCTCGGCGGCCTGGGTTCGGCGCGAGCGCACCTTCGGATCCACGCCCGGCGGCGGCCGCGTCCCGGCTCGGCTCACCGCGGCGCCCTCCCGGCCGCGGGACTGGGCAGCGGGCGAGCCCGGGCTGTCATGCTCCTCCGCCGGCGCCCGGCCCCGGAGGCGGCCGCCTTTGTTTTGGTGGCCCTGGCGAGGCGCGGGCGCCCGGCCGCCTCCCGCAGCCCAGCCTTCCCGGGCGGGGGCGGGAGCGCACGGGGCCGAGGATGCTCGGGGCTCGGCGAGGATGCTCCTGCTCGACCGCCTCCGTGCGTCCGCGGTGCGGGAGGAGAGTTTGGGTGGCACTTAGGCGGAGTCTCCGCGGCTCGGCTCCGGTGATGCTGCTGAGCTCGCAGACACCGCCGCCAGCCGCTCGGCCCCGAGCCGCTCCGCCCACGGCGCCCACCCGCCCACTCCCGGGCCCGGGCCCGCGCGCCCCCTACCCCCGCCCCTGGCCGGCGTGAGCACCGCCGCGCTCCAGCCCAGGTACCTCGGCCCGTGACTCATCCTGCCTCTCCCGCTCCCTCGTCTCTGCCATCCTCGCCAGCCCTGTGTCTCCACGGTTTGCCTTAATCGTCATCATCCCCGCTCCCCATGTTCTTCGTGGATCATTAGTATTATCAGAACACCCATGGTGTTCTGAACAGGACGGAACAGCCTCGGCATGCATTTCCTCCCCTCCACCGTATCTTTCTCATGTACTGATCAAGTGTTCATAGCCACAACGATGTGGTTTTTAAAGATAATTTTGATCCACCACCCCCCCCGCCCCCGCCCCGACACACACAACAGCCTAGGTTTTCTGGGTCTTCCAGTCTTCCTTGACCCACCCTCTGCGGTCCTGCTGTGCAGTGTATCTGAAATCCCCCTCCAGAGGCACCACACCACGGCGAATCTTTAATTTGTCATTTTGGCCTCTGGATAGTCCATCTTATCACATAACTGCACTTCTCTGCTGTTAGCAAATGGATTATCTACTCTAATTCCTCTAATGATGCTCGCTATCATCATGCATTCACTTCTTAGCCTCTGTAGGTACTTCTCAAGAAACACCGATCCCAGATAAGAAAACCACTCCACCACAGCCTACTGTGAGAAGCTCCTGCTCAATGCTTGGCCCAATGATAAGCATCAAGGATGAGCTCCCCTTGCTGATAAAGGCAGAAATAGACAATCTTTTCAAAACTGTTGATGTTATTGGCTTTCAATACTTGAGACTGAATTTTGTCAATATATTTATTTAAAAAACTTAATATAGAGAAGAGTTCAAACTGAGCAACAATTTTTCTTAGCAATGGTGTTGGAAAAAATTTGATGTTTCTCTCCTGTCTAATTCTTTTTATAGTTCTGGAAGGCATCTAGTTTTTTTCTGTTTGTTTGTTTTGGTTTTAAGTTTTTAAATTTTCCCTCCAAGTCTTACTTTGTTAATAAAGAAGATAAGGATGATGACATTTATAAGTGCTTAAAAACCCTAAAATATTCAAGTTTAAAAAATTTAGTAGTTTAATTAGTTGATCTCCCATTGAATGAAGGGGGGTATTGTTTCTATTTGGACACATCCGTTTGCATAATCTCAGTAATGGAAGTTTCGCTACCACTTAATTTTATCCCTATATCTAAATTTCCCTTCTACCTGAAAATCTCTCTGTTCCTTGAGATGCCCATCATATCATCTTCAATTTTCTCCGCAGTAAACCTGCCCATTTTATTCAACCAACAATCTTGTAGCATGATTTCAAAATATGGTCATTTTTGTCACCTGCCTTGGGACATTCTGGTGGTTTTTCACTAGCCTTCCTGAATAGCGATATCAAGAACACACAGAAAGAACCAAGAACAGTGCCTGACTCTTGCTCTGTAATCATTATTTTTATTTGCACAACTTAACATTTGGCCTGGCTTTTTGATAGTCATGTTGGTTATGAGGATGCCACTGAAATAAACACATAGTTCTAAAATTTCAGTCCTTTTTTGGTAACTGCTACTGCCTAGCCAGATTTCCCCTTTCTTCTAATTAAGCAATTGATGAAAATACTCTAGTCAGCATCTTTTCTTCGTTTAAAAAAATTAGCCTTATTTCCCTTAGACCAGCATATATTCAGGAGGGAAAAATATATGAGTTTGAATTCTGACTCTATCAGTAATTTCATGATCTTGGCAAATCCATTATCCTCTTTGGATCTCTGTTTCTTCCCCTAGGAAGAGGAGTAAAGATACTCACCTCAAAATAGAAGAGGGATGTTAAATTAGAAGGCATATTTGGAGCATCTAGCTGTGTGCCTCATACTTTCTAGTCCTCCTTTTTTCTCTTTTCCTGCGAGGAATGTTTTAGGCCATTTCTCCGTGATTGATGTTCAGAGGGGAGAAGAAATGCAGGTGGCGCATCCATTCTGTCTGATGCCTGCCTGTCCATGTGAAGACACAACAAGGTCCATGTCCTCACATGGTGGACAGTCAAGCTGTTGAAATCCTTCTAAGATGTCAGTAAAGGAATGAGGAACCCTCAGTAGACATTAGAACTAGTTAAATGAAGTTCTCAAAGGTAGGGGCCTAATGAGCAATTAACAGTGTGCTTTTCATCTGAGAGAGCTGCTGTAACAAAATACCACAGGCTGGGTGGCTTAAACAGCAGAAATTTATTTTCTCACAGTCCCGGAGGCTAGAAATCCACAATCAAGGTGTTGGCAGGACTGATTTTTCCTGAGGCCTCTCTCCTTGGCCACCTTCTCGCTGTGTCCTCATGTGGCCTGATCTCTGAGCAGGCCCATCCCTGCTATCTCTCCTCTGCTTACAAGGACATTGTTCCTGTTGGTTTAGGCTCCCCACCCTTAAGACCTTATTTGACCTTAATTACCTCTTCAAAGGTCCTATCTCCAAATACAATCACATTCTTAGGTGCTCAGGATTAGAGCTTCGACTGTAACTTTCGGGGCAAGGAGCACACAGTTCCACTAGTCCATTACTAGCGGTTTCCATTTATTAGAATTACTTTGGGAAATGGTGATTGATGTGTATTATCTAAATGATTTAATGATAAGAAGTCTGGTCTCAAGCATCTTTATGTTTACAACTTCTTGCCTGCTCTTTGATAAGTGAGTATGAAATCAGCGAGTGAATAAATGAATAAAGGAGAGACTGAATTGACCAATGAATTAGTCGATGCCATGGTATACCCATCGATGTGTCCCCTCTGTCAGGGATCCCCTCCGTTATCAAGGGGTTCAAATCTAAGAGAAATACATTTCTTCATATTTGCCTCCAGAAAATCAGAGTTACATGCACTTAAGTAAGCAAATAAATGCCCAAGGCAGACGTGCCAAGGTGAGTGGCACATACGATTAGTTCCTGAAGATACTGTACAAAAAATAACCAATAAACATAGAAAAAATATGTATAATACCTCCTCCTTAGAAGATTTCCCTGGTAGCTCAGCTGGTAAAGAATCTGCCTGCAAGGCGGAAGACCTGGGTTCGATACCTGAGTTGCGAAGGTCCCCTGGAGAAGGGAAAGGCTACCCACTGCAGTAATTCTGGCCTGGAGAATTCCATGGACTGTATAGTCCATGGAGTCGCAAAGAGTGAGCAACTTTAACTTCCTCCTTAGAAACTCACAAGGTTCCTTAACAAATAAAAGGTGCTAAGAAGCAAGTTATTTACTGCAGTAACAAAATTTGTTTTGCTTGGTTTGGCCTGGCATTTCCCAAATCTGTTTGGACAGCGATGAAACTGCCCATTTCCCTAAGGGACAAAGCATGCTTTGGACAAGTACTGGGAAAAATCTCATCTTATGAGCTTGGCACCCAGAGATGTTGACTAGAGAGACAGTGAAACTTCTCCTGAGATGCCCCTTGCCCAGCCAGTGAAATCTACAGGAAACTGTCTTAAATCTTTATTCATAAGACATGTATCAAATACCTGTCAGGTCAACACTAACCCTACGTTCAGGACTTAAGTCAGAAGAGATGGCTGAGACCAAGCTCCTCTCAGGTAAAATTCTAAGCTCTCTTTTCCACTGAGGCCCTCAAACCATTATTTCTTGAAAGATGTCTAAAATTCAACATCACTGATAACTGCTAGTTTAACTTAGTAGCTAAGACTATAACTTCCAGGTGGAAAAATCATTGAAATAAGGTCAGGTGCAAATCCTTGCTGTACCATTTGACAGAGGTCATGAGTTTAAAACTGCTTTTCCCCAAAGTTCAGGTCTACTCAGAACCTCAAAATATGACTGCATTTGGAATTGGATCTTTACAGATGATATTAGATGAAATAGATCATGTTGTAATAGGATGGGTTCTAAGTCCAATGACTTTTGTCCTTATAAGAGGAGAAAGGCTCAGATGCACAGGGAGGAAGGCCATGTGGAAGCAGACAGAGGAGAGGGTGAGGCAGCGCCAGACCCAGAAACACAGGGAGCCACCGGAAGCTGGTGGATGCAGGAAGGATTCTCCTCTGCAGACCTGGGAGGAGGTTTGGCCTACTGACCCCTGGATTTTGGACTTGCAGCCTTCACAGCTGTGAGAGATTAAATCCCTATTGTTTCAAGCAGTTTTGCAACTTGTGCTGCATTGCTATAGAAGCCCTAGAAAGTTAATACAACATTTATGTGTGTTTGGGTGAAGTATGCCTTGCTGAGCCTTATTTTGCATATCTATACAATGTAAATAACACTATCTACCTTCCAGGATTTGGGTAATATTGAAAGCTGGGCTCTGAGGCTATGGGAGTGAAGACTGAATATAAGTTAATGGCCCTAGAAGGATTAATAAAGTATGACCAATGAGTCAAATGCAGGCCAAAGCCTGTTTTTTTGAATAAAGTTTTATTGGAACACAGCCATACCCATTGATTGATGTATATCTATTGCTGCCTTCCTGCTATGATGGTACAGTGGAAAACACAGCAAAACCTAAAATATTAATTATCTGCCTAACAGAAATAGGTTTGTTGACCTCTGCTTACAATGTGATTGGAGCAGTTCAGTTCAGTTCAGTTCAGTCGCTCAGTTGTGTCCGACTCTTTGTGACCCCATGAATCGCAGCATGCCAGGCCTCCCTGTGCATCACCATCTCCTGGAGTTCACTTAGACTCACCTCCATCGAGTCCATGATGCCATCCAGCCATTTCATCCTCAGTTATCCCCTTCTCTTTCTGCCCCCAATCCCTCCCAGCATCAGTCTTTTCCAATGAGTCAACTCTTCACATGAGGTGGCCAAAGTACTGGAGCTTCAGCATCCTTCCTTCCAAAGAAATCCCAGGGTTGATCTCCTTCAGAATGGACTAGTTGGATCTCCTTGCAGTCCAAGGCACTCTCAAGAGTCTTCTCCAACACCACAGTTCAAAAGCATCAGTTCTTCGGCGCTCAGCTTTCTTCACAGTCCAACTCTCACATCCATACATGACCACTGGAAAAACCATAGCCTTGACTAGACGGACCTCAGTCAGCAAAGTAATGTCTCATATTTTGAATATACTATCTATGTTGGTCATAACTTTTCTTCCAAGCAGTAAGCGTCTTTTAATTTCATGGCTGCGGTCACCATCTGCAGTGATTTTGGGGCCCCCCAAAATAAAGTCTGCCACTGTTTCCACTGTTTCCCCATCTATTTCCCATGAAGTGATGGGACCAGATGCCATGATCTTCATTTTCTGAATGTTGAGCTTTAAGCCAACTTTTTCGCTCTCCACTTTCACTTTCATCAAGAGGCTTTTTAGCTCCTCTTCACTTTCTGCCATAAGGGTGGTGTCATCTGCATATCTGAGGTTATTGATATTTCTCCCGGCAATCTTGATTCCAGCTTGTGTTTCTTCCAGCCCAGCACTTCTCATGAAGTACTCTTCATATAAGTTAAATAAGCAGGGTGACAATATACAGCCTTGACGTACTCCTTTTCCTATATGGAACCAGTCTGTTGTTCCATGTCCAGTTCTAACTGTTGCTTCCTGACCTGCATACAGATTTCTCAAGAGGCAGGTCAGGTGGTCTGTATTCCCATCTCTTTCAGAATTTTCCACAGTTTATTGTGATCCACACAGTCAAAGGCTTTGGCATAGTCAATAAAGCAGAAATAGATGTTTTCTGGAACTCTCTTGCTTTTTCCGTGATCCAGCGGATGTTGACAATTTGACCTCTGGTTCCTCTGCCTTTTCTACAACCAGCTTGAACATCAAGGAGTTCATGGTTCATGTATTGCTGAAGCCTGGCTTGGAGAATTTTGAGCATTACTTTACTAGCATCTGAGATGAGTGCAATTGTGCAGTAGTTTGAGCATTCTTTGGCATTGCCTTTCTTTGGGATTGGAATGAAAACTGACCTTTTCCAGTCCTGTGGCCACTGCTGAGTTTTCCCAATTTGCTGGCATATTGAGTGCAGCACTTGCACAGCATCATCTTTCAGGATTTGAAATAGCTCCACTGGAATTCCATCACCTCCACTAGCTTTGTTTGTAGTGATGCTTTCTAAGGCCCACTTGACTTCACATTCCAAGATGTCTGGCTCTAGATTAGTGATCACATCATCATGACAGAAGCATAACTTAATAAACACACAAGAACTGTTGGACTTTAATAATTGCTCTAGAAAATAACTTCCGGTATGGAATAGAGAGTAAACTGTTGGTAGTGGGTAGCCATGGTGTCCTAAGGACGGCTTCTGTAGGCAGAGCTTTAAAGAAGAAGAAGGCATTTTCTAAGAAATGCCTGGCTCAGAGTGTTCCAAAGTGAGGAAGGCCATGGACACAGGGCTCTAGTCAGGAAGGGGCAGAGCCCTAGAGAAACAGAAGATGAGCCACAGAGGGGGGTTCACTGAGAGGAGAGGAGGAAACACAGGAGACGAGCTCCTCCAGGGAATTTCTACTCCAAGGAATAAGCAAGTGGCTCTTTCATGATGTTAGGATTCCGTATAACTCCAGTTACAATGATAAAAGTTATGATTTTTAACTTCTGGAAAATTTAGAAATAAATTAGGAACACCTTCAACACCTAAGCAGTCTTGCCTAACCAGTGAATGACAACAGTGAGTTTTAATTTAATTTATCATTGCCTCAACCTGTATATTATTCACATATTGTCATGGGCATCTATGCTATTACACGAAAATGGTTTCTCCGTAAGTTGATCACGTGTCCCTGTCTACCCAGGACTGTCTGAGTTTGTGCCTCCTGTATAAACAGCATCTTCTTTCACTTAACAGTGTTCTAGTTTGGATGACAAACTATATGGTCACCCTATTTATGCATAGTTATAATTATTTGCAAAAAATGTTGCATTTTTGGCTTCAGCGAACATTAGACTCTCATGTGATCTTACTTAAAATATTTGGCTCAAAGTGGATATGAGATTTTACTTGAATTCAACCAAACTCTTATTGTAATCTGAACTTTGGTAAGGTTCCACTATTGTCATTTATTTCATGAGGAACTGAATGTGTGGGACTCTTTGTCCTTGGACCTAGAAGAAACGTGATTCTGTTCTCTCCTGGTGGGTCACACCAGCCTTGGACATACTTCTTCCAAGCAATTAATTCTTGGAAGAATAGAAATATTCTTAACTATCCTTTCTTTGAGTTATTGCAATGCTTATCTCCTGATTTTTTAAAAAAATCAGAGTATCAGAGTTCATGGCCTCTTTTACATTCTTTTGAAACTGATCATCTTCCATTTCAGTCACACTTAGAATGTTTAATTGGCACTGTTCGAGCATAATTTCTCTACATTCTGTTCTCTGCTTTGAGTAACTTCTTAACTCCTTGGTTGTGATTTTGCATGATATGAAGAGTCTCCTTCTTACATGCGATAACTATTTATTAGCTCTGTCCGTCTGAGAGTTCCTTCAAAGTGTTTACACCAGATGGGTTGAGGCACTAGAGTCTTAGTGCCATCCTCCCCGCTATGGGAGTGAATTCCTCCTCTATATACAATCAATCTCTTTATTGAAAAGGAGGATGGATGGAATTGTCTAAAAAGGAATGTTAAATTTTACCTACCTACAAAGATAACAGCATCTTAAGTGGAAAATGGATTTGGAAAGTAATTCTGATTCTTTCTTCCTTTCTACACATGCATGGATAGTGAGGTGTGTTTATCAGTCTTCATCAAAATAATGGGTGGAATCAAAGCAAATTACAAAATGTAATGAACGATTTTAAACCTAATGCTAGATATTATTTTATTTTGGCTTAAGAAAGAGCCTATCAAGCAAATAAGTTCTTCCTAGTTCATTCACTATGGAAGTGGAAGTGTCAGTCACTCAGTTGTGTCCAACTCTTTGCAACCCATGGACTATAGCCCACCAGGTTCCTCTGTCCATGGAATTCTCCAGGCCAGAATACTGGAGTGGGTGGCCATTCTGTTCTTCAGGGGGTCTTCCCAACCCAGGGATCGAACCCAGGTCTCATGCACTGCAGGCAGATTCTTTATCATCTCAGCGACTGAGGAAGTCCCTATGGGAGTATCCATTCATTTCTAAACATGCTACTTGCCCTTGGGTCTGCTTCTCTCTACTTCTCTCTCCTTCAAAACTTAACAGCTCAGATCTCCATCCACGTTTCTACCAACAGAATTTTGTATCTACCTCTATTCATCCTTGGTTATCCTGCCCCTTCCCCTACTCTTTCAGTTGTGTATGTCCCAAAGGCTAGATAGAACTTGTAATGCTTTGTGAAGTTAAAGACAAGTATATGTTATCTAATTATCCTCTGGCTAAGGGTATCAGAAGGCCAGGGGGGTAGAGAAAGTAGTAAATTAAAAGCATTCATTGACCATACACACACTTGCATACATACACACCCATCGTTAATACAATGCAGAATTTAACTCTAGTAAAAATCAATCAAGAGCTGGGTATTTGAAAGATAGGCATTTGACTAGAAACAAATGTGAAAAATGGAGCTGGAGGAGGGATGTTTGCAACTCTCAGTCTATTAATAAACAAATAACTGTATTTTGAACACTTTCTGTGTTCAGGGGAATGTGCTTGATGTGGAAGGAAGTAAAATGAAACACACACACTTCCAATTCGTCGAGGGAGACCAAACGCCAAGATATAATTGTGTCAAAATAAGGAGTGAACCAAGACACTGTTCATCAGGATTTTGGTTCCAACTCTGAGCATGCAATCTTGAACAACTTACTTAATATTTCTAGACCTAATTTCCTAATTATGTAAAATTAAGTATTCTACCAGTGTTTTTAAGAGTCTAGCTATCTCTAACCAGACCACCTGACCTGCCTTTTGAGAAACTTGTATGCAGGTCAGGAAGCAACAGTTAGAACTGGACATGGAACAACAGACTGGTTCCAAATAGGAAAAGGAGTACGTCAAGGCTGTATATTGTCACCTGCTTATTTAACTTCTATGCAGAGTACATCATGAGAAATGCTGGGCTGGATGAAGCACAAGCTGGAATCAAGATTGCTGGGAAAAATATCAATAACCTCAGATATGCAGATGACACCACCCTTATGGCAGAAAGTGAAGAGGAACTAAAAGCCTCTTGATGAAAGTAAAAGAGGAGAGTGAAAAAGTTGGCTTAAAACTCAACATTCAGAAAACTAAGATCATGGCATGTGGTCCCATCACTTCATGGAACATAGATGGGGAAACAGTGGAAACAATGTCAGACTTTATTTTGGGGAGCTCAAAATCACTGTAGGTGGTGACTGCAGCCATGAAATTAAAAGACACTTACTCCTTGGAAGGAAAGTTATGACCAACCTAGATAGCATATTAAAAAGCAGAGATATTACTTTGCCAACAAAGGTCCATCTAGTCAAGGCTATGGTTTTTCCAGTAGTCATGTATGGATGTGAGAGTTGGACTGTGAAGAAAGCTGAGCGCCGAAGAATTGATGCTTTCGAACTGTGGTGTTGGAGAAGACTCTTGAGAGTTCCTTGGACTGCAAAGAGATCCAACAAGTCCATACTAAAGGAGATCAGTTCTGGGTGTTCATTGGCAGGACTGATGCTGAAGCTGAAACTCCAATACTTTGGCCTCCTCATATGAAGAGATGACTTATTTGAAAAGACCCTGATGTTGGGAGAGACTGGGGGCAGGAGGAGAAGGGGATGACAGAGAATGAGATGGCTGGATATAATCACTGACTTGATGGACATGAGTTTGGGTAGACTCCAGGAGTCGGTGATGGACAGGGACGCCTGGCGTGCTGCGATTCATGGGGTCAAAAAGAGTTGGACACGACTGAGCAACTGAACTGAACTAAACTGAACATTATAACATACAAAGAGGCAGGGAACAATATACAGCATGCAGCATTGAATAAATAAAGAACAGTTTTTGTGAGATAAGAGCATCTTTATAATGGAAAGTGTAGGCAAGAAAATCAGGAACATTAAGCTAGACAATTTACTTGAGCCATACCTATCAATTTACCAGCATCATTAGTTATTAAATACATTAAAACTAATGCAAATTAAAGCCATGATGAGATATCACTGTATACTTTATCAGTACACCTAAAATAAAAATAGTGATAATACTAAATGCTTTCAAGGATGCAGGGAAATCATGCTTTCAAGGACGCATCTCTCATACATTCATAGTGGAAATGTAAAATTTGGCAGTCACTTTGGAAAATAGTTTGGCTATTTCCTCTAAAACTAAACATATACTCACCATAAGACTCAACAATTAACTAAAAACAGAAGTACCATATAACCCAGCAATCCCACTTCTGGGCATATACCTTGAGCAAACCATAATTCAAAAAGATACTTGCACTTCAGTGTTCACTGCAGCACTGTTTGCAATAGCCAGAACATGGAAGCAACCTAAATGCCCATCAACAGAGGGATGAATAAAGAAGATTTAAAAAAAAGTTAATATCAATTGTATATATGTGACACATCTTCTTTAGCCATCCCTCTGTTGATGATAACAACAGATGGATGTTACCTATCAACAGATAAAAATTAACAAACCATTAGCCAGACTCATCAAGAAAAAAAGGAAGAATCAAATTAACAAAATTAAAAATGTAAAAGGAGAGTTTACAACAGACAACGCAGAAATACAAAGGATCATGAGAGACTATCACGTGCAACTCTATGCCAATAAAATGGACAACCTGGAAGAAATGGACAGATTCTTAGAAAAGTTAAATCTTCCAAGACTGAACCAGGAAGAAATGGAAATTATGAACAATTCAATTACAAGCCGTGAAATCAAAACTGTATTCAAAAATCTCTCAGGAAACAAAAGCCCAGCACTGGATGGCTTCACAGGTGAATTCTATCAAACATTTAGAGAGGAACTAATCCCTATCCTTCTAAAACTCTTCCAAAAGTTGCAAAGGAAGAATCACTTCCAAACTCATTCTATGAGGCCACTGTCACCTTGATACCAAACCCAGGCAAAGGAAACACTAAAAAGAATATTATAGGCCAATATCACTGATGAACATAGATACAAAAATTCTCAACAAAATTCTAGCAAACAGAATTCAACAACACATCAAAAAGATCATACACCATGACCAAGTCACATTTATTCCAGGAGTGCAAGTATTCTTCAGCATACATGAATCAATCAATGTGATACACCATACTAAAAGCTTGAAAGATAAAAACAATATGAAAATCTCAATAGATGCAGAAAAAACTTTTGACAAAATTCAATAGCCATTTATGATTAAAAGAAAAAAAAACTTCAAAAAATTGGCACAGATGGGACCTACCTCAATATAATAAAGGGCATATATGATAAACACACAGCAAACACTATTCTCAATGGTGAAAAACACAAAGCATTCCCTCAAACATCAGGAACAAGACAAGGGTCCCCACTCTCACCACTATTATTCAACATAATTTTTGGAAATCAGAGAAGAAAAAAGAAATAAAAGGAATCCAGACTGGAAAAAAGAATTAAAATTCTCACTGTTTGCAGATAGCATAATGCTATACATAGAAAACCCTAAACAGACCATCAGAAAATTACTATAGCTAATGTTGAATTTAGCAGTGGCAGGATACAAAATCAAGACACAGAAGTCATTTGCATTCATATACACTAACAATGAAAAATCATAAAGAGAAAATAAGGAATCAATCCATTTCCCGTTGCAACAAAAAGAATAAAATACCTAGGAATAAACCTACCCAAGGAGACAAAAGAGCTGTATACAGCAAACTATAAGACACTGATGAAAGACATCAAAGACAATATAAACAGATGGAGAGATATCCCAGGTGCCTGGGCTGGAAGAATTGATATTTTGAAAATGACTATACTACCAAATGTAATCTATACATTCAATGCAATCTCTATCAAATTACCAATGGCATTTTTCACAGAACTAGAACAAAACAACAACAACAAAAATCACAGTTCATATCAAAACACAAAAGACCCTGAGCAGACAAAGAAATTTGAGAAAGAAGAATGGAGCTGGAAGAATCAACCTTTCTGACTTCAGACTATACTACAAAGCTATAGTCATCAAGACAGTATGGTACTAGCACAAAAACATAAATATAGACCAATGGGACAAGAAAGAAAGCCTAGAGGTAAACCCACACACCTATGGATACCATATTTTTGACAAAGGAGGCAAGAATATACGATGGGGCAAAGATAGCTTCTTCAATACGTGGTACTGGGAAAACTGGACAGCTACATGTAAAAGAATGAAATTAGAACATTTCCAAACACCATACAAAAAGATAAATGCAAAATGGAATAAAGACCCAAATATAAGACCAGAAACTATAAAACTGCTACAGAAAAATAGGCAGTACACTTAATGGCATAAATCAAAGCAAAACTTTCTATGAACCACCTCCTGGATTAATGAAACTAAAAACAAAAAATAAACAAATGAAACCTAATTAAACTTACAAACTTTTGCACAGCAAAGTAAACTATAAACAAGGTGAAATTACAATCCTCAGAATGGGAAAAAATAATATCAAATGAAACATGACAAAGGATTAATTTCAAAAATACACAAGCAGCTCTTACAAGTCAATAGCAGAAAAATAACCCAATCAAAAAATGGGCAAAAGACCTAAACAGACATTTCTGTAAAGAAGGCATGCAGATGGCTAATAAACACATGAAAAGCTACTGAGCATTGTTCATTACTAGAGAAATTCAAATTGAAATTACAATGAGATATCACCTCACACCAGTCAGAATGGCCATCATCAAAAATGCTGGAGATGGCATGGAGAAAAGGGAACTCTCCTGCACTGTTGAAAAAAGTGAAAGTGAAATATTCAGTCATGTTCAGTCATGTTCGACTCTTTGTGACTCCATGGACTATACAGTCCATGGAATTCTCCAGACCGTAATACTGGAGTGGGTAGTCTTTCCCTTCTTCAGGGGATCTTCCCAATCCCGGGATCAAACCCATGTCTCCGACTTTGCAGGCAGATTCTTTACCAGCAGAGCCACAGCTGGTGGGAATGCAAATTGATAGAGCCACTATAGAGACCTGTATGGAGATTCCTTAAAAAACTAGGAATAAAACCACCATATGACCGAACAATCCCACTACTATGTACATACCCTGAGGAAACCAAAATTGAAAAAGACACATGCAACCCATTGCAGCTTTATTTACAATAGCTAGGACATGGAAGTAACCAAGAGGTTTATCGACAGATGAATGGATAAAGAAGCTGTGGTACATATATACAATGAAATATTCAGTTCAGTTCAGTTCAGTTGTTCAGTCATGTCCAACTTTTTGCAACCCCATGAATCGCAGCACACCAGGCCTCCCTGTCCATCACCAACTCCGAGAGTCTACCCAAACTCATGTGCATCAAGTCAGTAATGCCATCCAGCCATCTCATCCTCTGTTGTCCCCTTCTCCTCCTGCCCCCAATCCCTCCCAGAATCAGGGTCTTTATCAATGAGTCAACTCTTCACATGAGGTGGCCAAAGTATTGGGGTTTCAGCCTCAGCATCACTGCTTCCAATGAACACCGAGGACTGGTCTCCTTTAGGATGGACTGGCTGGATCTCCTTGCAGTCCAAGGGACTCTTAAGAGTCTTCTCCAACACCACAGTTCAAAAGCATCAATTCTTTGGTGCTCAGCTTTCTTCACAGTCCAACTCTCACATCCATACATGAACAATGGAAAAAACGTAGGCTTGACTAGACAGACCTTAGTCGGCAAAGTAATGTCTCTGCTTTTGAATATACTATCTAGGTTGGTCATAACTTTCCTTCCAAGGAGTAAGCGTCTTTTAATTTCATGGCTCCAATCACCATCTGCAGTGATTTTGGAGCCCAAAAAATAAAGTCTGACACTGTTTCCACTGTTTCCCCATCTATTTCCCATGAAGTGATGGGTCTAGATGCCATGATCTTCATTTTCTGAATGTTGAGCTTTAAGCCAACTTTCTCACTCTCCACTTTCATTTTCATCAAGAGGCTTTTTAGTTCCCCTCCACTTTCTGCCATAAGGATGGTGTCATCTGCATATCTGAGGCTTTGATATTTCTCCCGGCAATCTTGATTCCAGCTTGTGTTTCTTCCAGTCCAGCATTTCTCATGATGTACTCAGCATAGAAGTTAAATAAGCAGGTGACAATATACAGCCTTGACCTACTCCTTTTCCTATTTGGAACCAGTCTGTTGTTCCACGTCCAGTTCTAACTGTTGCTTCCTGACCTGCATATAAGTTTCTCAAGAGGCAGGTCAGGTGGTCTGTATTCCCATCTCTCTCAGAATTGTCCACAGTTTATTGTGATCCACACAGTCAAAGGCTTTGGCATAGTCAATAAAGCAGAAATAGATGTTTTTCTGGAACTCTCTTGCTTTTTCCATGATCCAGCAGATGTTGGCCATTTAATCTCCGGTCCCTCTGCCTTTTCTAAAACCAGCTTGAACATCTGGAATTTCATGGTTCACATATTGCTGAAGCCTGAGTGAAATATTACTCAGCCATAAAAGGAACATATTTGAGTCAGTCCTAATAAGGTGAATGAACCTAGAGCCTATTATACAGAGTGACATTAAGTCAGAAAGAGAAAACCAGTTATCATATACTAGTAGATATATACAGCACTTCCCTGGATGTCAGCTGGTCAAGAATCTCCCTAAAATGCAGGAGACCTGGGTTTGATCCCTCGGTTGGGAAGATTCCTTGGAGAAAGGAACGGCTACCCACTCCAGTATTCAGGGCTGGAGAATTCCATGGACGGTACAGTCTATGGGCCACAATGTGTCACACATGGTTGAGTGAGGTGGATGAACCTAGAGCTTATTATACAGAGTGAAGTCAGAAAGAGAAAAACAGTTTTTTGTATGCTAACACACACACACATTTATAAATAAATATATTTTAATATATTATAAATATATAAAACAAATATATTTTAATAATATAATATATAATAAAATATATAAAATACACATATTTTTATAATAAATATGTAAAATAAATATATTTTAATATATTATATATATATTATGGGATCTATATATATATGGGATCAAGAAAGATGGTACTGATAAAATTTTTTTCAGGGCAGCAACGGAGACACAAACATAGAGAAAAGACTTATGGACACATAAGGCTGGGGGAGAAAGAGAGAGTGAGGGGTATGGAGAAAGTAACATGGAAACATACATTGACATACGTAAAATGGAAACGTACATTGACATATGTGAAATGGATAGCCAGTGGGAATTTGCTGCATGAATCAGGGAACTCAAACAGAGGGGTGGGATAGGGAGGGAGCTGGGAGGGGTGTTCAAGTGGGAGGGGACAGGGGTAAACCTATGGCTGAATTGTGTTGATATTTGGTAGTAACCAATGCAATCATATAAAGCAAATATCTTCAATTAAAAATAAATAAATTAATTAAATAAAATGAAAAATAAAATAACATTCACTGAAGGGAAAAGAAAAAAATGGTAATAGCCAGTCTTTGTCCGTTACCTGAAGGGAATAATCATGGCATGAACAAAGAAAGGAAAAGCCACTGTCTGACAAGGGAGACACTACACATTTGCAGAAAGACTCCTTGGAGTTGGAAGCCAGGGGATGATTCCAGGCCATAATGAGTCTTGCTCCTCCCAGAAGCCTTCACTTCGAGATCTATCTTGGCTAGGGTGTGAGTGCACTCCCCAGGGGAGACAAATTAACCATGGGGGACAAAGTAAGGTGATTGGCTTGAGGGAAGACAAAGAACCAGAATGCTACTCCTTTATAAAGGATTTAACGTTCCCAAAGCTGCAGTTCTCTCTCTGAGCTGGCCTGTGTGCTTTTCCACGTGTACTTATCTTTTCAGAAAATTTTTTAATTTACTCTTAAAAAACTAGGGATGGATAAAGAAGATCTGACACCTACATACAATGAAATATTACTTAGCCATGAAAAAGAACAAAATAATGCTATTTGCAGCAACATAGATGGGCCTAGAGATTATAATACTAAGTGAAGTATGATAGAGAAAGACAAATATAATATGATATCACTTATATGTGGAATCTAAAAATGGGGTGCAAATGAACTTATTTACAAACAAAATAGAGTCATTGATGTAGAAAACAAACTTATGCTTACCAGGTTATAAGGAGGAGGAGGGATATTGTGGGAGATTAGGATAACATATACAAACTAAAACTACTGTGTATAAAATCAATCAACAGCAAAGACCTACTGAATAGCACAGGGAACTCAGTACTCTGTAATAGCCTATAAAGGAAAAGAATCTTAAAAAAGAATGGACACATGTTTGTGTATAACAGATTCATTTTGCTTATATCCTTAAAACTAACACAACTTTGCAAATCAACTATACTCAAATAATTTTCTTTAAAAACCCAGCAATCACAATCTTGAGAGTTATTCCCAGATAAATAAAAACATTTGTTCATACAAAAACCTACATACAAATGTTTATGGGAGTTTTATTAGTATTAGCAAAAAATTGGGAGGTACCCAAAAGTCCTTATCTGGGTGAATGGTTAAAGAAACTTGTAGATCCATACTGCTGCTGCTGCTGCGTGGCTTCAGTCGTGTCCGACTGTGTGACGCCATAGACGGCAGCCCACCAGGCTCCCCCATCCCTCCAGGCAAGAACACTGGAGTGGGTTGCCATTTCCTTCTCCAAGGCATGAAAGTGAAAAGTGAAAGTGAAGTCGCTCAGTCGTGTCCGACACTTAGCGACCCCATGGACTGCAGCTTACCAGGCTTCTCCATCCATGGGATTTTCCAGGCAAGAGTACTGGAGTGGGGTGCCATTGCCTTCTCTGAGATCCATACTAATGGAAGGCTAAACAACAAAAAGGAGTTAACTATTAGCACAGGCAACAACTTGGACCAATCTCAGGGAATGATGGTGACTGAAGAGATAATTCCAAAAAGATCACATGTAGGCAAAGAATGTGATCCTCTGGACTCTCTAAATAATTCATACTAGAAACTAAGAAGGCAGATGAAAGCATTTGTCTTATTCTTTACCTTAAATAGTACTCATCTACACCTGTTATTTCACTCTTACAAACTTGTGGCTTAGGGATAAAAGTTCCATTTATAGTATTCAAGAAATAATAAAATTATAAAGATGGAGAATAGTTTAGTGGATGCCAGGGTAAGAATGAGAGTAGGCTGGCTGTGAACTATACTTAGACATACACACAAGTACGTGGATGTATATTTTTAAAATGCTGAAAATGGACTAAAGTCTAGTTAATATTATGCCAACATCAATTTCCTCGTTTTGATACTTTCTTCCAGTTATATAATATGTCACCATTGAGGGAAGCTGGGTGATGGTTTATGAGAATCTATCTTCCAACCTCTGTGATTCTCTGGACTCCATAAATACTTTAAAACAAAAACTAAGAAGGCAGATGAAAATGTCTGTCTTATTCTTTACCTCAAATGGTGCTCTCATCTGCACCTTTTAATTCACTCTTAGAAACTTAAGGCTTAGGGATTGATCCCAGCTTCCTGTTTGGAGCTTCTTTGTCTAAACCAAGGGATAAACTTGCTTTCCTTTTGCAACAAGGAATAGCATTATTTTGGGCACAGGGACTGATTCAGGAGTTGGCATGTGGTCCTTGATAGGTAGACAAATTTTATGGAGTTACCTAGAAAACAGTACATCATTATATTCTATGATGGAGCATATTTCATTCACACGATGTTTAAGTTATGTGTTTTACCCTTTCTCTGTTTTAGTACTGCAGCATATGGAAGAGCTATAATCTAAAGACAGTGATACTACTTCAAGGTCAAAGTGAGAATAAAAAGATTATGAAACCATTGAGTTGTGATGTCACTGTTCTATTAAGTACTGAGAAATCCTAACATCCATTTACAACGATGTCACCCCTGATTCCTTCAAGACTTAATTTCCCACACATTTTCCTCAATTCACAAGTTACTTTTCAACTGACTCTAGTTCAGACACCTTGGATGTAATACGCCCTGTTTTTAGAAATAGAATGCTTACTCTAGTGGATGTCGTCAAGTTTCACTGAGATCTTCCTTCAGAACCAAGGCACTCATTACCTCTCTGACTGGGAGTTTGCTTGCTTGCAGACATTTAGATTAAGAGAGCTGTCTCACCTTCCATTCCTTTCCTTGAAGAAACCCTCATTCAACGAGTGGTCAAGACTGCAGTTTACAAAGATCCAGCCTGTTTATTTGATATAAAAAGGGGAGTGTCTTTAGAGATCCTGTGTAATTGGTAGCATGTGCTTTTGCACCTGTGTGGATAGTCAATTTTTCTCCCCACCAAATTCACCCTTCCTCGCTCCCTCACAGGTGTTCTCAAAAGTACAGCATGATAAACCTCTTGCCTGCTAATCACAGAGTTTTTGAGCCTGTTTCCCTGGGAACCTAAAGCACAGCAGTTGCTATCAGGGGTGGTCCAAGGAAGCAGACCTAAAAGTGGGATTATGATGCTGACTCACCTGCTGGCCAACCGGTGATAAAGAGCCCATTGGTGGTAGGCAGAATACACATAGCCCTCATTCAGCAGCCATACAATTGTTCAAACTTTCACTGAGAGTGAGCTGGGATGGACAGCAATGCATAGGATTACTCTGATGAGTGCAACATCCCTGACCCTTGAGAAACGTGGAAACGTTACAGGTATAAAGACTATGGAATCGGATGGCTGCTTCTACCCACTGATTCACTGGATAGAGACATTAAATGAGGGCAATTTATCATCACTTAAAGATCAAGTGTAAAAGTCAAAGGGCTTCCTTGGCAGCATGTACCAAGAGTCTCATCTTGTACAGCTATAAAACAGACAAAGATGATATTCAGACCTGAGTGGTTGAATTCTCCAAGTGGCTGAATTCTCCAAGTGGTTCAAATCCTTAAGTGGTTCAAATCCTTAAGTGGTTGAATTCTCAACTTCAATAAATCAGCTACACCAAAATCAGAGCCTGAATGGAGGGAGCTTGGATGTCTAAGACATGGGATGAAAGCATCTGGGCCTATGTTCTCAGAAGAACTGAATCCCCAGAGGACCTTTAACTCTCTGAGCCAGCCAGAGTGGCTCTCTCTTGTGTTAAGTGCCAGGGCTAACCCTTAACTGAAGGGAGATGTAGTATCTCCCCTAAGATTTTACTTTGTCTCCCTTCTTGGCCACCAGGCCAATAATGACAGGCTTGAGTCACTATATAACCCAGCGGGGTCGTGCTGAGCCTGCCTGGAGAGAACATGGGCCACACCCTGAAGGAGCCACAGGACTGGCCACCCTGCAGGAAGAGCCAAGGATGTCTGTACGGGACTGAACCCTGACTCTCTTGCATCAAGTAGGCCTGGAGATAGTCACAAACCAGAGAGCTTATTGACTTGAACACAGACATACTTTCTCATTTACAGGACAAAATACTCTGGTGAGGGCTTGGGGAGGCTCTGCTGACATATCACTGGGATGGATGTTTGAAATGTGGAGAAAGAGAAAGCCCATAGCAAGTGGGTTAGAAATACCAGAAATGCTGGGGCAGACAGTGGATCAAAAGACGCAGAGAAAGGAGCTTGCTAGTGTGGGTATATCATACAAGGTCATAAAAGCTAACAGCCAAATATCTTCTGAACAAGACCCTGGAGAACACTCCATGTATCAAAGCAGTAACCTAGAAGCTGGTGGAAAGGGCAACCAACATCTATAAAAAAACTTAGTGGTGGCTTCTTCTCCAGGCCAGAAGTGACTAGACTCCCTGACAGAAATGAGTATCAGACAATTCCAAAATTATAGAGATCAGATGGTGTTTAACCATCAGAAGAAAATTAGATACAGTTATTATAAGAAGCAACATGGTTGGAGAAGCAGGAGCTATGGAGATGGCTAATTGCTCCATCTATTCAAATACATAAAATAAGGATTTGTTGCATCTATATAATGATTAAGAATAAAGGATAAGTAATCAGGGGATGGAGACATCACTTTGCTGACAAACGTCTGGGTAGTCAAGCCTATGGTTTTTCTAGTAGTCGTGTACGAATGTGAGAGTGGGAACATAAAGAAGGATTGATGAAAAGTTGATGCTTTCAAACTGTGCTGCTGGAGTAGACTCTTGAGAGTCCCTTGGACAACAAGGAGATCAAACCAGTCAATCCTAAAGGAAATCAACCCTGAATATTCATTGGAAGGACTGATGCTGAAGTTGTAATACTTTAGATACCTGATGTGAAGAGCCAAGTCATTGGAAAAGACTTTGATGCTGGGAAAGATTGAAAGCAGGAGGAGAAGGGGACGACAGAGGATGAGATGGTTGGATGGCATCATTGACTCAATGAACTTGAGTTTGAGCAAACTCTGGGGGATGGTGAAAGGCAGGGAACCCCGGCATGCTGCAGTCCATGGGGTCACAGAGAGTCAGACACAACTGAGTGAGCAAACAACAACAAATCAGGGGACCAATGGTGGCTTCCTTGGGTGAGTTTTAAGACTTAAAATCTGTTCGCTCAAAAAGTACACATGCCCAGGTATGGAGACTGCAAAATCTTGACAAGTCTGTAATGGTAATGACTCTCCAAATGACCCACACTCACCTTCTCAGGTACCTGTGCACTAAAACTATAATTTTTCAGAACTTTTAAATGTACGGTTTGAGCTGAATTTGATAAACAGGGTAAGATCATAATTGTCTCTTTTGAAAATTAGGGTGATATAAAATATTAATTTTAAAAAGAAGTCCTGACACAGGTCTGGCTTATATTCCATCCACTGGATCTGGCTTATTGTTCCCCTTAGTCATTTCCTGGGTTTCTGAATGTAATTAAAATAGACATAATTGGAAGTTGGCAGAATCCCCAATTAGCTCCTTGGTCTGTGAGATAAGAGCTACTGTAGTAGAGAAATCAAGTAGAAAGTCCTTCAATAATCTCCCGCTAGACCAAGAGAGTGAATAAAAATAATACTGCACACTGAAGAGGAATGAAAGAGAATATCGCTACCAATGAAAAATTAAAGGCAAACTATTTCATATAGGATTGGTAGTCAAGGTGTTAATATACAGCCCAAGGAACTGTACCCATTATCCTATGATATACCATAATAGAAAAAAAAAGCATATGAGATTGATTGGTTCCCTCGTGTACCCACTTAATTCACAGAATCCTAGAAATGAGAATGGTCTTGCCTAAAATAGTAGCCCTAATTTTAACTGCTTTTTTCAGCTATAGTAAGTTCCCTAGAACAAGTTAACATGACTTCGAGTTCATTGTAGACATTGATCTAATGAATATAAGTTTTTCTCATCACTCTTCTGGGAAAGAGTTCCAGATGCAATTTACTTCCAAACAATACATACAGGTGGCCAAGAGGCGCATGACAAGAGGGTCAAGATCACTAACTGTCACAGAAATGCAAATCAAAACTACAGAGAGGTACCACCTCACACTGGTCAGAATGGCCATCACCAAAGTCTACAAATAATAAATGCTAGAGAGGGTGTGAAGAGAAGGGAAACCTTCTACACTGTCGGTGGGTATGTAAATTGGTGCCGTCACTAAGCAGAACAGTATGGAGGTTCCTTAAAAAAGTAAAAATAGAACTACCATATGATCCTGCAATCCCACTCCTGGGTGTATATCCAGAAAAAAATGATAAAAATATAATTTGAAAAAATACATGCTTCTCAATGTTCATTTAGAAGCAACCTCAATGTCCACTGAGATGAATAGATAAAGAAGATGTGAGATATATATATATATATATATATATATATATGTGTGTGTGTGTGTGTGTGTGTGTGTGTGTGTGTGTGTAGGGCTTCCCAGGTGGTACTAGTGGTAAAGAATCGCCTGCCAATGCAGGAGATGCCAGAGATGCGGGTTAGATCTTTGAGTCAGGAAGATCTCCTTGAGAAAGAAATGGCAACACATCCAGTATACTTGCCTATGGAAATCCCATGGACAGAGGAGCCTGGTGGGCCACAGTCTGTGCAGTCACCAAGAGTTGCACACAACTGAGCATGCATGCCAAATATATGTGTATGCTTATGTATATATATTCATATAGGTAGATAGATAATGAAATAGTCTATATGTAATGGAACATTATATATAAATGGAACATTATATATATGTGTGTATATATATATATATATATAATGGATATATATATATATAGATAGATACATTATGGATATTGGCCATAGAGGATGAATTGGTTGGATAACATCACTGATTCAATGGACATGTACTTGGGCAAACTCTAGGAATACTGAAGGACAGGGAGGCCTGGTGTGCTGTAACCAACGGGGTTGCAAAGAGATGGACCCAACTCAGTGAATGAACAGCAACAACAAATTCAATATTAACATAATATTTGTTGCTGTTCAGTTGCTCAGTCATGTCTGACTCTGTGACTCCGTGGACTGCAGCACACCAAGCTTCCCCATCCTTTACCCTTCCTGCATCCTTTACCAGCTCCTGGGGCTTGCTCAAATTCATGTCCACTGAGTCTGTGATACCATCCAACCATCTCATCCTCTGTCGTCCCCTTTTCCCCCTGCCTTCAATCTTTCCCAGTATCAGGGTATGTTCTAACGAGTCAGCTCTTTGCATCACGTGGACAAAGTATTGGTGCTTCATCTTCAGCATCAGTCCTTCCAATGAATATTCAGGGCTAATATCCTTTAGGATTGAGTGGTTTGGTCTCCTTCAGTCCATGGGATTCTCAACAGTCTTCTCCAACACCATAGTTCAAAAGCATCAGTTCTTCAGTGCTCAGCCTTCTTTCTGGCCCAACTCTCACAACCATACATGACTACTGGAAAAAGCATAGCTTTGATTATATGGACCATTTTCAGCTAAGTAATGTCTCTGCTTTTGAATACACTGTCTAGTTTTCTCATAACTTTTCTTTCAAGGAGCAAGCGTCTTGTAATTTCATGGCTGCAGCCACCATCTGCAGTGATTTGGAGCCCTATAAAATAAAGTCTATCACTATTTCCACTGTTTCCCCATCTATTTGTAATGTAGCTAGGGGACCAGATCCATGATCTCCATTTTTTGAATGTTGAGTTTTAACCAGCTGTATCACTCTCCTTTTTCACTTTCATCAAGAGGCTCTTTAGTTCCTCTTTGCTTTCTGCCATAACGGTGGTATCATCTGCATATCTGAGATTATTGATATTCCTCCCGGAAGCCTTGATTCCAGCTTGTATAAGTTAAATAAGCAGGGTGACAATATACAGCCATGATGCAGTTCTTTCCCAATTTTGAACCAATCCCTTGTTTCATGTCCAGTTCTAACTGTTGCTTCTTGACCTGCATACAGGTTTCTGAAGAGGCAGATAAGGTGATCTGGTATTCTCATCTCTTTCAGAGTGTTCCACACCTTGCTGTGATCCAGACAGCAAAAGGTTTTCATGTAATCAATGAAGCAGAAGTATACATTTTTCTGTAATTCTCTTGCTTTTTCTATGATCCAACAGATGTTGGCAATTTAATCTCTGGTTTGCTGCCTTTGCTAAATCCAGTTTTAACAAATCTAAATTGAAGTTCTTGGTTGACCTATTGTTGAAGTCTCACTTGGAGAATTTTGAACATTACTTTGCTAGCATGTGAAATGAGTGCAATTGTGCAGTAGTTTGAACATTTGTTGGCATTGCCCTTCTTTGTGATTGGAATGAAAATTGACCTTTTCCAGTCCTGTGGCCGCTGCTGAGTTTCTAAATTTGCTGGTATATTGAGTGCAGCACTTTAACAGCATCATCTTTTAGGATTTGAAGTAGCTCAGCTGGAATCCCATCATCTACATGAGCCTTGTTTGTAGTGATGCTTCCTAATGCCCACTTGACTTCACACTCCAAGATGTCTGGCTCTAGATGAGTGATCACACCCTCCTGGTTATTTGGGTCATTAAGATCTATTTTTGTATAGTTCTTCTGTATATTCTTGCCACTTCTTCTTAATATGTTCTGCTTCTGTTAAGTCCATACTGTTTCTGTCCTGTATTTTGCCAGTCTTTGCATGAAACGTTTCCTTGGTATCTCTAATTTTCTTGAAGAGATCTCCAGTCTTTCCCATTCTATTGTTTTCGTCTATTTCTTTGCTTTGATCACTTAGGAAGGCTTTCATATGTCTTCTTGCTATTCCCTGGAACTCTGCATTCAGATGAGTATATCTTTCCTTTTCTCCTTTGCCTTTTGCTTCTCTTTTCTCAGCCATTTGTAAGGTCTCCTCAGACAGCTGTTTTGCCTTTTTGCATTTCTTTTTCTTGGGAATGGGTTTGATCACAGCCTCCTGTGCAATGTCACAAACCTCCGTTCATAGTTCTTCAGGCACTCTGTCTAACAGATCTAATTCCTTGAGTCTATTTTTCACTTCAACTGTACACTCGTAAGGGATTTGATTTAGGTCATGCCTGCATGGTCTCGTGGTTTTCCCTACTTTCTTCAACTTAAGTCTGAATTTTGCAATGAGGAGTTCATGATCTGAGCCACAGTCAGCTCCCAGCCTTGTTTCTGTTGACTGTATGAAGCTTCCCCATCTTTGGCTGCAAAGAATGTAATCAATCTGATTTCAGTATTGACCATCTGGTGATGCCCCTATGTAGAGTCGTCTCTTGTGTTGTTAGAAGACAGTGTTCACTATGACCAGTGCATTCTCTTGGTAAAACTCTGCTAGCCTTTGCCCTATTTAATTTCCAAGGAAATGTGTGTGTTACTCCAGGTGTCTCTTGACTTCCTACTTTTGCATTCCAGTTGCCTGTGATGAAAATGACATCTTTATTGGTATTAGTTCTAGAAGGTCTTGTAGTTCTTCATAGAACCATTCAACCTCCACTTTTTGTTGTTAGTGGTTAGGTTGTAAACTTGGATTACTGTGATATTGAATGGTTTGCCTTGGAAAAAAACTGAGGTCATGCTGTCGTTTTTGAGATTGCATCCAAGAACTGCATTTTAGACTCTTTTGTTGACTATGAGAGCTACTCCCTTTCTTCTAAGAGATTCAACTGGAACCTATTATACAGAGTGAAGTAAGCCAGAAAAAAACACCAATATAGTGTACTAACGCATATATATGGATAACCCTGTATGGGAGGCAGCAAAAGAGACACAGATGTATAGAACAGTCTTTTGGACTCTGTGGGAGAGGGAGAGGGTGGGATGATTTGGGAGAATGGCACTGAAACATGTATAATATCATATATGAAATGAGTCACCAGCCCAGGTTCAATGCATGATACTGGATGCTTGGGGCTGGTGCACTGGGACGACCCAGAGGGATGGTACGGGGAGGGAGGAGGGAGGAGGGTTCGGGATGGGGAACACGTGTATACCTGTGGTGGATTCATGTTGATGTATGGCAAAACCAATATAATATTGGAAAGTAATTAACCTCCGATTAAAATAAATAAATTTATTTTTAAAAAAAAAAACACTAATGGATTCTTGTCCACAGTAGTAGATATAATGGTCATCTGAATTAAATTTGCCCATCCTGGTCCATTTTAGTTCATTGATTCCTAAAAGGGAATATTCAGTTCAGCTTAGTCACTCAGTTGTGTCTGACTCTTTGTGACCGCATGAATTTGCAGCACACCAGGCCTCCCTGTCTATCACCAACTCCCAGATTTACTCAAACTCATGTCCATCGAGTCAACGATGCCATCCAGCCATCTCATCCTCTGTCATGCCCTTTTCCTCCTTTCCCCAATCCCTCCCAGCATCAGGGTATTTTTTAATGAGTCAAAGTACTGGAGCTTCAGCTTTAGCATCAATGCTTCCAATGAACACCCAGGATTGATTTCCTTTAGAATGGACGCGTTGGATCTCCTTGCAGTCCAAGGGACTCTCAAGAGTCTTCTCCAACACCACAGTTCGAAAGCATCAATTCTTCGGCGCTCAGCTTTCTTCACAGTCCAAATCTCACATCCATACATGACCACAGGAAAAACCATAGCCTTGACTAGACGGACCTTTGTTGGCAAAGTAATGTCTCTGCTTTTGAATATGCTATCTAGGTTGGTCATAACTTTTCTTCCAAGGAGTAAGTGTCTTTTAATTTCATGGCTGCAGTCACCATCTGCAGTGATTCTGGAGCCCCCCCAAAATAAAGTCTGACACTGTTTCCACTGTTTCCCCATCTATTTCCCATGAAGTGATGGGACCAGATGCCATGATCTTCGTTTTCTGAATGTTGAGCTTTAGCCAACTTTTTCACTGTCCTCTTTCACTTTCATCAAGAGGCTTTTTAGTCCATCTTCACTTTCTGCCATAAGGGTGGTGTCATCTGCATATCTGAGGTTATTGATATTTCTCCTGGCAATCTTGATTCCAGCTTGTGCTTCTTCCAGCCCAGCATTTCTCATGATGTAGTCTGCAAAGAATTTAAATAAGCAGGGTGACAATATACAGCCTTGACGTACTCCTTTCCTATTTGAAACCAGTCTGTTGTTCCATGTCCAGTTCTAACTGTTGCTTCCTGACCCGCATATAGGTTTTTCAAGAGGTAGGTCAGGTGGTCTGGTATTCCCATCTCTCTCAGAATCTTCCTCAGTTTATTGTGATCCACACAGTCAAAGCTTTGTCATAGTCAATAAAGCAGAAATATGTACCCAATTGTGGATGTGACAGGTGATAGAAGCAAAGTCCTATGCTGTAAAGGGCAATATTGCATAGGAACCTGGAACGTTAGGTCTATGAATCAAATTGGAAGTGGTAAAAGAGGAGATGGCAAGAGTGAACGTTGACATTCTAGGGATCAGTGAACTAAAATGGACTGGAATGGGTGAATTTAACTCAGATGACCGTTATATCTACTACTGTGGGCAGGAATCCCTTAGAAGAAAAGGGAATATTAGTCAGCTATAAAAAGTGTAATAATGCCATTTGCAACAACATGGATGGATCTGGAGATTATCATATTTAGTGAAGTGAGTTGGACAGGGGAAAACAAATGCCATATGATATCCTTATATGTGGAATATGAAAAGAATGATGCAAATTAACTTTTATACAAAACAGAAATAGACACACAGACATAGAAAACAAACTTATGGTTACCAAAAGTGAAAAGGGGGAATGATAAATTAGGACTTTCATATTAACATATACACACTACTGGGTATACAATAGATAAACAATAAGGCCCTGCTGTATAGCACAGAGAACTATGCTCAATATCTTGCAATAACCTATAATGGTAAAGAATCTGAATAATAATATAGTTATATATATATGTATACTTATATATATGTATACTTACATATCAGATATAATATTGTACATATATATCATTTTATGATATATGCATATCATTCAGATATTCAGATATATACATATATTCCTTTGCTGTACATCTGAAACTAACACAAAATTATAAATCAACCAATGAAAAATGAAAAAAAAAACCCACAATGGACAAGAGTATCCACTTACAGTGCATGACAGGGTTATGTTGACCCCATTAATCTCTCTCATAATAGAATTCAAAGACCCAGTCTGTGCAGCCAAGCCATAGAACATCACATCTCTCCAGTACATTGGTAACATCATGTTAATCAAACTGAATGAGCAAGGAACCACAAATACACAAAAACCCATTGTAAAACATTAAACTCTCCCAAGAGAATAAATTAAACTCTACAAAGATTCAGGGGCTTGACTCATTGGTGAAGTTTTAGGTCTAGCAGTGGAGATAAAGCAAGAATAAACCCAGTCCACATAAAGGGAAATTTATTGCATCTTTCATCTCTCACAACTGATGAGTCCCTTTAGGTCTTGGAGACAGCTTGGCTCCACACTTGGGAATACTACTCCCAATACTCTCAAACACTGGATGACACAAAATGCTTTTAGAGGGGTTTAGAGCAGGGGAAGTCTGTTAATTAAGTCCATGTTACAATTCAGTATTCCATCAACTTGTTCCATGCAACTCTGCAGATACTAGTATTAGAGTATCTAATGAAAGATAGGATATCTTCAGGGGAAGGATGCCATATCTCACACTCCAACAGGAGAATCACAATATGAATCTCTTGGGCTTGACCAAGGCCATACTATCTGAAGCAGCAAGTTATACAATATTTGAAAATAAACAACAGCAACAAAAACACTCGACATGGCCCAGGGCCCTGGTAGTAATGGAACATATTAATCATGGGATACCAAGCAAGCATGCAGCCCAAACTCCCTGTCATAATCTGGATTATAGAAGTCCCATTGTGTCATTAGGTCAGCAGGTCCGGAAGTAATACAGGTAAGGTGTAAATGCTCTGTTATTAAACATGAGCTGGTCTGGAGGGCACAAATATGAGCAGGTGGCTCTATATCCCGTCTATCAATTCGTGACCATAGCTACATGAGAAGGCCTTTATGTCCAGCTGACTAAGAGAAAAAAGGCTGAACATGGCTCAAATGTAAGTCATCTTTGCATCCCTGTAGGTCTCAAGCATGACCCTGAAAGATACCATTGAAGGAAAACCTTTTAACAGTCAGAGATTTGGGCAGTACATTAGTCATCTACTCTATATGGAAAAATATTGGCTCAAGGTAAGAATATATAGTTCCTCCATGAATCACAGTCTTATGTTGAAGGGGCTTGTGTAACTCAAAGAAACTATGAGCCATGTTGTGCAGGGCTGTCCAAGATGGTTGAGTCATAGTGGAGAGTTCTGACACAGTGCAGTCCACTGGAGGAGGGAATGGCAAGCTGCTTCAGCATTCTTGCCTTGAGAATCCCATGAGCAGTATGAAGAGTCAAAAAGATATGACACCAGAAGATGAGCCCTCCAGGTCAGAACATGTCCAATATGCTACTGTGGAAGAGCAAAAAATAGCTCCAGAAAGAATAAAGAGGCTGAGACAAAGTGGAGATGATGCTAAGTTGTGGATGTATCTGGTGGTGAAAGTAACATCTGGTGCTGTAAACAATACTGCACAGAAACTTGGGGTGTTAGGTCCATGAATCAAGGCAAATTTGGGCATGATCAAGCAGGAGATGTCAAGAGTGAACATTAACATCTTAATCAGTGAACTAAAATGGACATACACAAGCAGATTTAATTCAGATGACCATTATATCTACTACTGCTGTGGTCAAGAATCCCTTAGAAAAACGGAGTAACCCTTAAAGTCAACAAAAGAGCCTGAAATACAGTGCTTGGATATTGTAAAGTAATTAGCCTTCAATTAAAATAAATAAATTTAAATTTAAAAAAAAAAACAGTAGAATGAACTCAGATGCTAAAGCTGAAGCGTCAATGATTTGGCCACCTGATGAGAAGAGTCAACTCATTGGAAAAGGCCCAGATGCTGGGAAAGATTGAGGGCAGGAGGAGAAAGGGGTGACGGGGGATGAGATGGTTGGATGGCATCACTGGCTCAATAGACATGAATTTAAGCAAACTCCATGAGATAGTGAAGGACAGCGGAGTCCGGTGCACTGCAGCCCATGGGGTCGCCTAGAGTTGGACACCACTTAGCAACTAAACAACAACCACCACAAGAATATATAGAGTATCATGGGCAGATGAATGACTTAGTGTTTTGGCTAGGGGTCTAGAAGGAGAAATATTGTAGACAATGAGATCTGGATAACAGACCTGTAAATTGACCTGTGGAGGCGGCACAAAGTATAAAGATGTTTTGTCTCATATTCATGCCTAACAGAGAGAATCCATCAGGTAAGAGTACTAAACAGCTAAGTAGGCAGCATGATTGAGACAGCTGATGCCTGTCATCCTGTGTCATTGATGATCATGTCACTGATGATACAATAGGCTGGGACAATAGGCTGATGAATGGAGTAATCATGAGATTGAGGTAGTATGTATACATGGATCCAAATGTATATTTTCTCCAACTCAGTGGCTCTGATCTGGCCTCCTGATGCCAAATAGCCAATCTACCAGAAGCAGAGGTAAGCGCTGAGCCCCAGTATAGCACCAGCTTTAGAGAACACCAACCAGCCACCACTGGGATGCAAGTTGATTGCACTGAACTCTTTGCATCCTGGAATGGGCAGCAACTTATCCGGATGGAATCAGCACATTCTCTGGTTATGCATTTGCCTTTCTTGCCCACCAAAGTTCAGCAAGTATACCAAGTTAGAGCTTATAGAGTTTCTAAACCACTAACAGAGTATCCCACATACAGCCAATAAGACTAAGAGATCTACTTTAAAACAAAAGGAATGGGCACATGATCTTGGAATCTACTGGTCCTATTACATATTGTACCACCTCAAAACTACTGCCCTGAAAGAATAGGTTTCCATATGAAATTAATACCATAAAAAATGAAGTGCAATATTCCAAAATGCAATATGTACTCTAAAATAAATGAAAATAATATTGTATGGTATCTCTTGCAATCAGAATATGAGTTTAAACAGCGAGAGGTTGAAGTGCCCACCCCCTCCCCCACCTCTTTACCATCACTTCAAGTGGTTTCATGGAGAGTTTATGCTTCTTGACCCCATACACCTGGGCTCTGCCAGTCCAGAGATTCACAGAGACAGAATATTTTCCCTCAGGGACACAGAAATATTCCCACTTATCTTTAAGCTATGGATGCCTCTCAATCACTTCCACCTCTGTGCCAAGAAATCAGCAAAGAAAAGGAGTCTATGCTGCAGGCATCATTGACTCTGGTCATAAGCAGGAAGCTACACGATGGTGGTCAGGGAACTCCACGACACATGTGACCCTCAGATGATGTGGAATGTCTGGAATGTCTCTTGGTACTCTCACGTCCATTTAAAGGAAAATTGGCAAGGTCATTAGCCAAAGCCTGAGAAAGGTGTGGTGATCAAGAGACCAGGATTTTAAGGGTTAGTGGTCTGGGTCATCTGGCCAGATTAGCTACTATACAAGCACAGGTGCTCACAAAGAATGACGTGAACTGAGTAGCAGAAGAAGGAGATGATGAGGGTCAGTTATTGTCTCTGGATCCGCTGTTCCAACTTTTCACTAACCTTGCTTTTGTAAGATGCCTCACAAATGGAGACTAACCAGGATGCTGGTTATCCCAAATGGGATAAGCAAACTTTAAAACAAGTAGATTCAAGCAGCAGAAAGAGCGGACAGGAGTGAGTGCCACAGTGTCCCCCAGGTCTCATTTTTGTGCTGACACATACTTTTCCCATATGCTGGGGGGACTGGCTTCTTGTGGCTCACATCTGCATCTCTGTCTTGGAATTGCCTTCAACATAAGGAATCTGCCTCACCCAAGATCACACCATCTCCTCAGGAGATCCCATGTCTGATAACTGTCCAAAGCAGGCATTCAAAAGCCTGGTCCCCTGGCTTCCACTAGTGACATTCCTGCAAGGCCTTGCTAGTTTTGGAGCTCCTTGTGGAGATGGGGTGAAACTCTGCTATGATTCCTTTCATCACTGTTCAACTTTGCACTCTGTCCAGACCTCTTGGGCTTCCCTCACAGCTCAGTCAGTAAATCATCTGCCTGCAATGCAGGAGACCCAGGTTCGATTCCTGGGTCAGGAAGATCCCCTAAAGAAGGAAATGGCAACCCACTCCAGTATACTTGCCTGAAGAATCCCAAGAACAGAGGAGCTTGGCAGGCTACAGTCCATGGGGTTGCAAGAGTCAGACATGATTGGCAACTAAACCACCACCAGGCTTCTTTCCTTTATTTTCTCCCTTTAATGCCAAGAACACTTTGTAACAAGCTCTTGCTGCACATAAATATCAGAATCCACAGTTTGTTTCCTGAGGGTCCTGACCTGGAACACATGTGATCACACTCTCAGAGTCTATGCCTGCTCATTCTTCAGCCCCTTCAATCTCTGGATCCCTAACCCCAGGAGACCCACCTATTCCTCCCTTCATGGGTAGAATGACAGTCAACCAGCCTGTGCTCCAGGATCTTTTACTCAAATGCGGCCCTAACTTACAGGCAACTTTGCCACCTTTTCTCCCTACATGTTGACTAACCCAAAGTAACTGACTTTCGGTAGCAGAGTATTGAATGAAGAGCTTTTCCAGATGGAGGGTCTTATTGCGTGACATCCCTGGCTTCCATTGCCCATCTTCCTGAGCTTTCATGACATTAGACAGTTTTGGAGCTCTTTCAGTCTCACAGGTTTTACCAATGATTTTTCTTCTCTCTTTTTTAAAAAAATAATTTATGTCTATTTTTGCTTGCATTGGGTCTTCATTGTCATGCTCAGGCTTTTCTCTAGCTGTAGCAAGTGGGGGCCCCGCTCTGGTTACGGTGTGCAGGCTTCTTAATTCAGTGTCTTCTCTTGTTGCAGAGCATGGTCTCTAGGTCACAGGCTTCAGTAGTTGGGGCTTGCAGGCTCTAGAGTGAGGCTCAGTAGGGACTGAACAGGTGTCCCCTGCACTGGGCGGCAGACTCTTAACCACTGGCCCACAAAGGAAGCCCTCTCATCTCTCTTCTCATGTATGGGTGGCACAATTTTATCTTGTATCTCTGCCTACACTATTTTAAATATCTCACTGGCTGCCAAGGCTTCAACTCTGAGTTCTCACATCTCCAGCCCCATCTCCATTCCCAGATTCAGGCCCATATTTCCAGTGGACAAATGGCCCTAGCCCACCATCACCTCAAAGGCAATTTTTCTAATGTTAAAGTAAGGGCTTTCCTGGTGGCTCAGTGGAAAAGAATCTGCCTGACAATGTAAAAGACACATAAGACATGGGCTTGATCCCTGGGTTGGGGAGATCCCCTGGAGTAGGAAAAGGCTACCCACTCCAGTATTCTTGCCTGGGGAATCCATAGGCAGAGAAGCCTGGTGGGCAATAGTCCATGGGGTAGCAAAGAGTTGACATGACTAAGCGCACAGACACACACACAAACACCCTTTCTACCAAAACTAGTTTCTTTCCTTCACTCACATACTTAAGCATTTTCTTAATGGATAAAATTTCAGTCCCATATCTTTCCTTTACTCATTTGTTAATTTTTCTTTTCTAAAAAAATTTAATGAGCACCCATTAAGGTCATTTTTGTTGCCAGAAATGGGAACACAACTATAATGGTTTTCATAATAAAGATTACAACCTAGTGAGAAAAAAATCATTGAATCACTCATACGATGATCAGCAGCTCTATGAATGAGGTAATACACAAGAATATAACCTAGGTTGTGTTTTAAGACCTCTTCCAAATGAAATAGGAAAAAAGTAAGACATTACAAAGGACAGATAGGAGAGAGATGGGGACAGAAGGGACATCTGGAAAGACTTTCAACTGAGAAAATATTTAGAAGTCCTAAAGTGAGGCTGGTAAGGTGGTCTGGTATTCCCATCTCTTTTTCCACAGTTTGCTGTATATTGTCACCCTGCTTATTTAACTTGTATGCAGAGTACATCATGTGAAATGCCAGGCTAGATGAAGCACAAGCTGGAATCAAGATTGCTAAGAGAAATATCAATAATCTCAGATATGCAGATGATACCACCCTTATGGCAGAAAGTGAAGAGGAACTAAGAGCCTCTTGATAAAGGTGCAAAAGAGTGAAAAAGCTGGCTTAAAACCCAACATTCAAAAAACAAAGTTCATGGTATCTGGCCCCATCACTTCATGGCAATTAGATGAGGAAACAATGGAAACAGTGACACATTTTATTTTCTTGGACTTCAAAATCACTGCAGGTAGTGACTGCAGCCATGAAATTAAAAGATGCTTGCTCCTTGGAAGAAAATCTATGACAAACATAGACAGCATATTAAAAAGCAGAGATATCACTTTGCTGACAAAGGTCCATATAGCTATGGACATTTGCTATGGCTTTTTCAGTACCCACGGCATGGATGGATGTGAGTTGGACCATAAAAAAATCTGAGTGCCAAAAAATTGATGCTTTTGAACTGTGGTATTGAAGAAGACTCTTGAGAGTAACTTGGACTGCAAGGAGATCAAACCAGTCAATCCTGAAAGAAATCAGTCCTGAATATTCATTGGAAGGACTGATGCTGAAGCTGAAACTTCAATAGTTTGGCCACCTGATGTGAAGATCTGACACTTTGCAAAAGACCCTGATGCTGGGAAAGACAGAAGGCAGGAGGAGAAGGGGATGACATAAGACAACATTGTTGGATGGCAGCACCGACTCCATGGACATGAGTTTGAGCAAGCTCTGGGAGTTGGTGATGGACAGGGAAGCCTAGCGTGCTGCAGTTCAGGGGATCACAAAGTCAGACACGACTGAGTGACTGAACCGAACTGACTGAAAGTGAGATGAGTCTGTGCTGATCAGCACTGCCCTAAAGGACCTCATGCCTTGATGGAAAATTCTGTATTTGATGGAAAATTCTGTATCTGACTGCCCATCTCAGCAGCCATTAGCTACACATGGTTGTCAAGCACCTTAAATGTGTCTAGTGTAACTGAGGAACTGACTTTCACATGTGCTTGATACTAAATTTAATCGGTCAAATGTAACAGGTGACTTCTGTGTTGGATACCAAAGATATAGGTATTGAAATGACCATCTTCACAGAGAGTTCTGTTGGGTGCTGCTTTTCTAATGAAGCGTAAGTAGGAGATAAGACTAGGGAGGTGGTTAGGGCCACAGCACATGAAGGCGTGGTGGGTACATAAAGAATTCCAGCCCTTCTTACAAGGGGAGGGGAAGTCATGGGAGAGTTTCAGGTGAGGATGACGTGGTCAAGGTGCATTGTACAGAGATGAGTCTGCGTGGTTTGGGCAGAGGTGGGTGGACCACAACGATGGATTGTTAAAATGTATCCCATGTTTCATAAAGCAAACTGAGGCTGCAAGCAGAAAAATGGGTTTAGAAGTTTATCCCAGAATGCATTGTTCTGGGATGATCCATAAACCCTTCAGCAATAGTCACTGCTGTCTTTGGTTGAACAGGCATCATCTGGAGTCTGTAATTACTTTGCCTCTCTGTGAGTCACAATAACTCATGTTGAAACTCATCAGACCTCACCATGACCCTTAAATTAGTTTTATATTTCCTTTTTTTTTTTTTTTTAGATCTTGTATGGCTTGACACCAAATTCTTGAGTTTTCACAGTGAATTGGGCAGTTGAGGAAGTTAAGTAGCCTCCTCAAGCTGTCTGGTCACATTCAGGAAAAGGAGAGAAAATGATCTGTCGAAAGCAAACAGGGGTTTACTTGTGGAGTCTCCTCTCCTCTGGCCCCTTGTACTTGTGTCAACAGTCTCACTGGTCTGGCTAAGCCTGAGGGACCTCCTTTGGTTTCTTTTTGTTCCCTGGGCCTCAGCCATAGCCTGGCATTAACCTCTGCTGGGGACATTTGCCAGCCTCCAAGTGTCACCTGTGTTCAGGTTACCTTCCCAACATAACTGTATATTTCAGACAGAGCTTCCACGTTTGGATTTCTCCAAGTTTTTTCTATCATCCACAATTTCCCAAAACACCTCTCTCTCAACCTCCCCCCAATCCTGGTTCTTCCCTTTATTCTCACTTTCTGCCTGAAATTTGGACATTTTTCTAATTGTTAACCCTAATTATAATAATGTTATTATTTCCTAAAGTAAGAATTAACTACTTGGATGTCAAAACTTATGTTTAATAATTTTCAAAATATATTTTACTTTATTTTACTTTATAGTACTGTGTTGGGTTTGCCATATATCAACATGAATCCACCACGGGTGTACACGTGTTCCCAATCCTGAACCCCCTTCCACCTCCCTCCCAGTACCATCTCTCTGGGTCATCCCAGTGCACCAGCCCCAAGCATCCTGTATCCTGCATCGAACCTAGACTGGTGATTCATTTCTTATATGATATTATACATGTTTCAATGCCATAATTTTTTAATAAATACATCACCTGAAGTTGAGTTATACTGAGATCATGAATATACATTTTGTAGAATATTTACTTTTAACAAGGAAAATTTTCAAACTTTCTGCTTAGACAACAAAAGCCTAAATATTATTTTCTTGGTAATGTTTTCAGACCCAGCAACTGAAGAATATAATGGAATTTACCTAAATATCAATATTTCCAAGAAAGGAATTCATATAGTTTTTCTTTCATATATTTGTAACAATAGAATAGACTTGTTTTTCTCAAACTAGGAGATGAATCTCCCCTATTATGATCCAAATATTTTCTAGAAACTATAAAGAAACTCATATTTTAATGCCAAGAAGAGTTGAGGTGATTTTTCCCCTTTCATCTTTAATCATCCTCACATAGGACTTCACCAGCATAGAATCAAATGTTGGTCACTGTGACTATTTTTGACAAAGGTCAGCTGAACCTGATGCATCAAAAATGAAACCAGTTCCTTGTCTCTATGACATATTCATGAGGAGGAACAGCTACCATGCAATGATCTGGCTAAGCACCCCATCTCCTCTGCAATCAGAAGTCCCTGGCTTGTCTGGATCAGTAAGGACTGAGACTCCATGGTGGCCACAGGGAAGACAATTCATGGTGGTAGGAAATGAGAGATTAAGGACTACATGGTGATGTCTGTGTTCAGCTTTGCCGTATAAAGAATTTACAAATTGCTACTCCCAATCTCACGACAAAGGAAAAAATATATATAACAAATTGAAAGGTAACTTTTCTTGGAACCCTCAAAGAATTGAGTTCACAAAGCAAACCACCACACCAAAATCTGGAGAGACAGGAGAACACAGGGACTCACAGCTGAGACCACAACTACTGGGGGCAGAACCCATAACTGGTGGGAACACTTAAATGGCAATGCTGACAAACTGCTAGAGGATGGGTATAGACTAGTGTGAGAAGGAGGAGCTCCTTGGAGCTGCAGTTTTAAAGGAACCCCTCCACAATTCACCTACTTCACCTTAAGGAAAAGTTTCTCAAGGTTCTCAAAGTGAGGAGCCAAGAAAAGTCCTCTTATGGCTCTAGAAGAGGGAGAGAGAAATACCATTTTGAAAGATACCCTGAGTGTCTTCCATTACAGAGAGCTACTGTCTAGCCAATCCTGTTCTTGATGCCAATTGTATTGTTGTTCACCCTGTTTGCACTGTTCATTGAAACCAAGGTAGGCAAGGCATGATCTAAGAGGCTGGAGGGAGACTGGAGGAGCTGTAGGAACTGCAGGCACATTCTCTCCTGGTTGGCATGGCAGCCATAGCAGGGCCTCCCTCTCGGCCGATGCAGCAGCCGTAGTAGTAGACTCTCTATATTCGCTCCTTTTGTAGCTGACCCAACGGACACAGCTGTGACTCAGCAGTTAATGCCACCACTTTCTAGGTAGAGCCCCTATATCCCTACAGCACAAAGTAACTGTGACCAAGCAGGTGCCTCGTGATGCTGGTGTACAGTGCTACAAACGATCTCAGGTGTTACATAGTCAGTATTTACAAAACGTGGGGTGAGAGAGCCTAAACACTCCATATTGGCTAATTTGCTCTCCCCGCAAGTACTCTCCAGGAAAAATATTTTTACCATAGCCTTATCCCACCTAGGGAGACAAAAAGTATATCCAACCCTGCTGTGTTGAGTTGCTCAGTCATGTCAGCCTCTTTGTGACCCCAGGGACTGTAGCCCTCCAGATTCCTCGGTCCTTGGGGATTCTCCAGGTAAGAATACTGGAGTAGATTGCCACTCCCTCCTCCAGTGAATCTCCAGTTCAATCCAGGGATTGAACTCAGGTCTCCCACATTACAGGCGGGTCCTTTGCCATCTGAGCCACCACGGAAGCCCTTATTCAACCCTTTTATCCTTGCTGTCTCCCTAAAGGGGAGAGGAGAAGTTAAGAAACACCTGGGACGGTCACTGCCTAGTGAAACCAGCTCAGTAAAAGAATAATATTTAATCAAAGATTACAGGGGCCTTCCTAGATGGTGCTAGTGGTAAAGAACCCAACTGCCAATGCTGGAGACGTAAGAGATGCGGGTTCGATCACTGGGTCAGGAAGATTCCCTGGAAGAGGAAATGGCAACTCATTCCAATATCCTTGCCTGGAGAATACCACAGAAACAGGAGCCTGGCAGGTTACAATGCATGGGGAGGCAAAGAGTTGGACATGACTTGAAGCGACTTGGCATGCAGTTTATAGAGTACTCCCCTCCCCCACAATTTATCACCAAATTAAAAGTGTCTTAGTATAATAAGAGTAGATTACTGATTACAAGAGCTGCAAGAAAATACATTATTTAAGGAGAAGTTTCTAGGAAAGTGAAGAGACAAAAGCAGAAATTAAAACAAGGACCCTAGAGGAATTTGAAACTTCTGACAGGCACAGCTACAGACAACTCTAAACACAGCTCAACTTTTAGTCTGGTCAACACAAGCTCTCATAATCAAGGTCTTTCATTTTGGTTCCTATTACCAATACGCCAAATCTGCTCTTAACAAAAAATTACAAATAGTCCTAAAAGGCAAGAAAAGAGGAAAATAAAAGCAACGAAGAATAATCACAAGAAGTGGAAAACAGATACATAAATGGCAGATAAAAATATAAGGTTTTATACCAAAATATTTTAAATGTGAGTAAGGCTGTATATTGTTACCTTGCTTGTTTAACTTATATGCAGAGTACATAATGAGAAATGCTGGGCTGGAAGAAGCACAAGCTGGAATCATGATTGCCGGGAGAAATATTAATAACCTCAGATTGGCAGATGACACCACCCTTATGGCAGAAAGTGAAGAGGAACTAAAAGTCTCTTGATGAAAGTGAAAGTGGAGAGTGAAAAAGTTGCCTTAAAGCTCAACATTCAGAAAACGAAGATCATGGCATCTGGTCCCATCACTTCATGGGAAATAGATGGGGAAAGATTGGAAACAGTATCAGACTTCATTTTGGGGGGCTCCAAAATCACTGCAGATGGTGATTGCAGCCATGAAATTAAAAGACACTTACTCCTTGGAAGGAAATTTATGACCAACCTAGATAGCATATTAAAAAGCAGAGCCATTACTTTGCCAACAAAGGTCTGTCTAGTCAAGGCTATGGTTTTTCCAGTGGTCATGTATGGATGTGAGATTCAGACTGTGAAGAAAGCTGAGCACTGAAGAATTGATGCTTTTGAACTGTGGTGTTGGAGAAGACTCTTGAGAGTCCCTTGGACTGCAAGGAGATCCAACCAGTCCATCCTAAAGGAAATCAGCCCTGGGTGTTCATTGGAAGGACTGATGCTAAAGCTGAAACTCCAGTACTTTGGTCACCTCATGCAAAGAGTTGACTCATTGGAAAATACCCTGATGGTGGGAGGGATTGGGGGCAGGAAGAGAAGGTGACAACAGAGGATGAGATGGCTGGATGGCATCACTGACTCGATGGACATGAATCTGAGTGAACTCCGGGAGTTGGTGATGGACAGGGAGGCCTGGCGTGCTGCAATTCATGGGATCACAAAGAGCTGGACATGACTGAGCAACTGAACTGAATTGAACTGAACTGAATGCCAATACACCCACCAAATAAGGAGAGAAAACTGTCAGTGAATTTAAAAAAAAAAAAGAAAAAGAAAAACAACAACAAGTACATGGTCTATAAAAAATTCACTTTAATTCAGAGTCACTAGGTTAAAGTAAAGGAAATGAGAAAGATATGCAATGCTAACACTAATCAAAAGAAAGTTGAAGCAGTGAACTTCAAAGCATGGAAATTATCAGTCTTAAAGAAGGGTAACAATAAAGGAGTCAATTCTTCAAGACTTAACAGTTCTCAGGCTGCATGAACCTAACATGAGAGCATCAAAATACACTACCAAAAACTGATAGAACTTCAAGGAGGCATTTGGATTATCAGTCCAGTTCAGTCGCTCAGCCGTGTCCGACTCTTTGCGACCCCATGAATCGCAGCACGCCCGACCTCACTGTCCATCACCAACTCCCGGTGTTCACTCAGATTCACATCCATCGAGTCAGTGATGCCATCCAGCCATCTCATCCTCTGTCGTCCCCTTCTCCTCCTGCCCCCAATCCCTCCCAGCATCAGGGTATTTTCCAATGAGTCAACTCTTCACATGAGGTGGCCAAAGTACAGGAGTTTCAGCTTTAGCATCATTCCTTCCAAAGAAATCCCAGGGCTGATCTCCTTCAGAATGGACTGGTTGGATCTCCTTGAAGTCCAAGGGACTCTCAAGAGTCTTCTCCAACACCACAGTTCAAAAGCATCAATTCTTTGGCATTCAGCTTTCTTCACAGTCCAACTCTCACATCCATACATGACCACAGGAAAAACCATAGCCTTGACTAGACGGACCTTTGTTGGCAAAGTAGTGTCTCTGCTTTTGAATATGCTATCTAGGTTGGTCATAACTTTTCTTCCAAGGAGTAAGTGTCTTTTAATTTCATGGCTGCAATCACCATCTGCAGTGATTTTGGAGCCCCCCAAAATAAACTCTGACACTGTTATAGTTGGAGAATTAAACTTCCTTCTTCCCGTAAGTGATAGATCTAGGGGAAAGAAAATTAGTAAGAAGAAAATTAACCTGAAGAGTGCTATCAATCAATTTGATTAAAACCTAGCATTTAAAGACCACATCTTCTTCAGTTTTTTGGAATGGTTTGAGAGGGAGAGGTATTAGCTCTTTTCACATGTTAATAAAATGCATCTTTAAAGTAGTCCAGTCAAGGACCAAATAAAAAAATAAAAGCTTTCATGTAGCAAAGGAAACCATAGACAAAGCAAAAGTAACCTAAAGAATGAGAGGAAATATTTGTAAATGATATGACTGTTAAAAGGTTGATATCCAAAATATATAAATGGCTCATCCAACTCAATATTAAAAAAGCAAACAAACCAAACAAACAATAGGAAGAAGACCTAAACAGATATTTTTCCAAAGAAGACATACAAATAGCCAATGGGCACAAGAAAGGATGTTCACATTGCTGATTATTAGAGAAATGAAAATCAAAACAATAACGAGGTGTCACCTCACACCTTCAGAATGGCCGCCATCAAAGTCTACATTAACAAATGTTGACAAAATGTGGATAAAACATAATCCCTGTATCCTGTTTGCAGGAATGTATCCTGGTGCAGCTGCTATGGAAGAGAGTATGAAGGTTCCTCAAAGAAATAGAACTACCGTATGATCCAGCAATTCCTTTTGGGACATACATCTGGCAAAAATAAAAGTGCTAATTGAAAAAGATACATGAACCTCAATATTCATAATAGTATTATTTGCAATAGCCAAGATATGGAAGTAACCTAAGTGTCTATCAGCAGATGAATGGATAAAGAAACCCTGATATATATACATATATATATATATACACACATATATATATATGTATATATATAATGGAATATTATTCAACTATTACCAAGAATGAAATTCTGTCATTTGTAGGTGGACCTAGGGATTATTATGCTAAGTGAAATAAGTCAGACAAATACTGTATGTTATTACTTATATATAAACTCTAAAAATAAAACATAGAAATTCATATAGCAAAACAAAAAGAGGCTCACAGATAGAGGAAACAAACTAGACATTACCCATATGAAAGGGAAGGGGGGAGGGGCTTATTAGGAGAATATGATTAAGAGAAACAAGGTACTCTGTATAAAGTAGATTAGCCACAAGGATATACTGTATAGCAGAGAAAAGCAGAGCCATTCTTTTGTAATAGCTTTTAACTAGTATAATCCGTAAAAATACTGAATCACTATGCTGTACAACTGAAACTAATAGAATATTGAAAATAACTATATTTCCATAAAAATAAAAAAATTAAGCTGCCAAATCCCTTTTAAATAAAAAGCATCTTGGTAGGATATTGGCTGGAATTGAATTGAATTTATAGATCAACTTGGAAAGCATTGCCATCTTGACAACAGTGTCTACCTGTGAACATGGAGGGCTTCCCCAGGTGGCGATAGTAGTAAAGAATCCATCTGCCAAGGCAGGAAACTTGAGAGATGTGCAATGGACCCCTGTGTCAGGAAGATCCCCTGGAGAAGAGCATGGCAACCCAGACCAGTACTCTTGCCTGGAGAACCATGTGAACAGGGGAGCCTAGCAGGGTATAGTCTATAGGATCGCAAAGAGTTGGGCATGACTGAAGAGACTTCCCACACACACATGAACATAGGATATCTTTTCCTTTATATTTTCTTTGACTTCTTCTACCAGTATTTTGTGATGTTCTGTTTTTAGATCCTCTATGTATTTTATAAGATTTATATAAAAATATTTCTCTTTTTTGTAGTGCTATTGTAAATAGTGCTGTGTTTTCAAATTTCAAATTGCAGTTGTTTATTGCTTGAATATAGAAAAGCAATTGGATCCCATGGGCTCACTACTATCACTTATTAGTTCCAGGAGCTCTTTGCCTGTTCTTTAAGATTCTCCATATAGACAATCATGTCATCCACGAATAAAAACAGCTGTTTCTTCCTTCTCAATCTGCACACTTTTTATTCTGCTTTATAGCCTTGTTTCCCTAGCCAGGACTGCCTGTACGAGGTTGGAAAGGAGTGATAAATAGAGATATCCTGACTTTGGTCTCAATCTTAGGGGAAAGGGGATTGTTCTGCTCTTCATCATGAAGTAGGCTGTTAACTGTAGGGTTTCTGAAGATGCTGTTTATCAAATTGAGTAAGTTCCCCTTTGTTTCTAGTTTTGTCACAGTTTTTAATCATAAGATTTTTCTTAAAAGTCCAACTTAGCATAATTTCTTTCACGGATTAATCTTTGGTGTTGTTAAAATGCATTTAAAATTGTTTTCTGCATTGTTTGATGCAGTCATATCTTTGACCCTTTTATTTTGTTGATGTGATAGATTTATTATCTTACTTTTGAGTATTGATTCAGCTCACATACCTAAAATAAATCCAATTTGGTATAATCCTTTTTATACATTGAATTAATTTGCTGATACTGTTTTGAGGATCTTTGCATCTATGTACTAAAAAGCCTCTTGATGAAAGTGAAAGAGGAGAGTGAAAAAGTTGGTTTAAAGCTCAACATTCAGAGAACAAAGATCATGGCATCTGGTCTCATCACTTCCTGGCAAATAGATGGGGAAACAGTGTCAGAATTTATTTTGGGGGGTTTCAAAATCACTGCAGATGGTGTTTGCAGCCATGAAATTAAAAGACACTTACTCCTTGGAAAGAAAGTTATGACTAACCTAGATAGCATATTCAAAAGCAGAGACATTACTTTGCCAACAAAGGTCCATCTAGTCAAAGCTGTGTTTTCCAGTAGTCATCTATGGAGGTGAGAGTTGGACTGTGAAGAAAGATGAGTGCTAAAGAATAGATACTTTTGAACTCACGATGAAGTGATCACTCATCTAGAACCAGAGATCCTGGAATGTGAAGTCTAGTGGGCCTTAGAAAGCATCACTACAAACAAAGCTAGTGGAGGTGATGGAATTCCAGTGGAGCTATTTCAAATCCTGAAAGATGATGCTATGAAAGTGCTGCACTCAATATGCCAGCAAATTTGAAAAACTCAGCAGTGCCCACAGGACTGGAAAAGGTCCATTTTCATTCCAATCCCAAAGAAAGGCAATGCCAAAGAATGATCAAACTACCGCACAATTGCACTCATCTCACATGCTAGTAACGTAATGCTCAAAATTCTCCAAGCCAGGCTTCAGCAATATGTGAACCGTGAGGTTCCTAACGTTCAAGCTGGTTTTAGAAAATGCAAAGGAACCAGAGATCAAATTGCCAACATCTGCTGGATCATGGAAAAAGCAAGAGAGTTCCAGAAAAACATCAATTTCTGCTTTGTTGACTGACTATGCCAAAGCCTTTGACTGTGTGGATCACAATAAACTATGGAAACTTCTGAGAGGTGGAATACCAGACCACCTGACCTGCCTCTTGAGAAATCTGTATGCAGGTCAGGAAGCAACAGTTAGAACTAGACATGGAACAACAGACTGGTTCCATATAGGAAAAGGAGTACGGCAAGGCTGTATATTGTCTCCCTGCTTATTTAACTTAGATGCAGAGTACATCATGAGAAATGCTGGACTGGAAGAAACACGAGCTGGAATCAAGATTGCCGGGAGAAATATCAATAACCTCAGATATGCAGATGACACCACTCTTACGGCAGAAAGTGAAGAGGAACTAAAGAGCCTCTTGATGAAAGTGAAAGAGGAGAGTGAAAAAGTTGGCTTAAAGCTCAACACTCAGAAAACGAAGATCATGGCATCTGGTCCCATCACTTCATGGGAAATAGGTGGGGAAACAGTGGAAACAGTGTCAGACTTTATTTTTGGGGGCTCCAGAATTACTGCAAATGGTAACTGCAGCCATGAAATTAAAAGATGCTTACTGCTTGGAAGGAAAGTTATGACCAACCTAGATAGCATATTCAAAAGCAGAGACATTACTTTGCCGACTAAGGTCCATCTAGTCAAGGCTATGGTTTTTCCTGTGGTCATGTATGGATGTGAGATTTGGACTGTGAAGAAGGCTGAGTGCCGAAGATGCTTTTGAACTGTGGTGTTGGAGAAGACTCTTGAGAGCCCCTTGGACTTCAAGGAGATCCAACAATTCCATTCTAAAGGAGACCAACCCTGAGTGTTCTTTGGAAGGAATGATGCTAAAGCTGAAACTCCTGTACTTTGGCCACCTCATGCGAAGAGTTGACTCATTGGAAAAATCTTTGCTGTTAGGAGGGATTGGGGGCAGGAGGAGAAGGGGATGACAGAGGATGAGATGGCTGGATGGCATCACTGATTAATGGACATGAATCTGAGTGAACTCCGGGAGTTGGTGATGGACAGTGAGGCCTGGCGTGCTTCCATTCATGGGGTTGCAAAGAGTTGGACACGACTGAGTGACTGAACTGAACTGAGCTGAACTGTGGTGTTGGAGAAGACTCTTGAGAGTCCCTTGGACTGCAAGGAGATCCGACCAGTCCATCCTAAAGGAGATCAGTCCTGGGTGTTCATCAGAAGTGAAGTGAAGTGAAGTTATTAAGTGAGGTCGCTCAGTCGTGTCCGACTCTTTGGGACCCCATGGACTGTAGCCTACCAGGCTCCTCCCTCCATAGGATTCTCCAGGCAAGAGTACTGGAGTGGGTTGCCATTTCCTTCTCCAGGGGATCTTCCCAACCCAGGGATCGAACCGAAGTCTCCCACATTCCAGGCAGACGCTTTAACCTCGGAGCCACTAGGGAAGTCCAATACTTTGGCCACCTCATGCGAAGAGTTGACTCATTGGAAAAGACCCTGATGCTGGGAGGGATTGGGGGCAGGAGGAGAAGGGGACGACAGAGGATGAGATGGCTGGATGGCATCACCGACTTGATGGACATGAGTTTGAGTGAACTACAGGAGTTGGTGATGGACAGGGAGGCCTGGCGTGCTGTGATTCATGGAGTCGCAAAGAGTCCGACATGACTGAGCGACTGAACTGATTGATTAACATAAGAGATATTGGTCCGCAGTTTTCCTCTCTTGTAATGCCTTTGTCTACTTTTGGCATTAGAGCAATGAAGGCTTCATTGAGTGCATTAAGAAGTATTCCCTTAGCTTCTATTTTCTGGAATAGAATGTGAAGGATTGATATAATATTTTCGTTCAAATATTCAATAGACTATATCAGTAAAACCATTTAAGCTTGGTGCTTTCTTTTTTAAAGTTTATTTGTTATTGATTTATTTCATTTAATAGACATAGGCCTGTCTATATTATGCTCTCTCCTTGTATGAGTTTCAACAGTTTGTGATTTTCATTGAATTGATCCATTTCATTTAAGGCATCAAATTAGTGAGCATGAATGTATTCCTAATGTTCACCATGTTTTAAGCTTCATGGTTTCAATAGTGATGACTATTTCATTTATGATATTGGTCACATTTTTCTCCCAGTCTCTCCCTACGTTTGATTATCTTGCATAGCGGTTTTATCAACTTTATTGATCTCTAAAATTATATTTTAGAGTTACTTGATTTTCTCTACAATTTCTCCACTATTTACTACTTTATTGATTCTTGTTTCTTTTTAAAAATATATAAAAGTAAAGGTATAATTTTCCTCTAAGCACTGCTTTGTTGCATTCTGCACAAATTCTAATAATCTAAATTTACATTTTCATTTTGTACAAAACTTTTCTTAAGTTTTCCTGAAACTTCTTTTTGGCTCCATGTGATATTTAAAAGTGGTTATTCAGTGCCCAGATAATGTAGGATTTTCCAGTTCTCTGTGTAGTGTTTGTTTCTCATTTAATTCCATCATTGTCTGAGAATGTTCTTTGTATTATTTCTATTTGTCAGAATTTATTATGATGCATTTTATGCCTAAGAATATGCTTTGATTCTTATTGTTCAGTGTTCCATATGAGCTCGAGAAGCATGAGTTCTGTTGCTGTTGGATGCAGGCTTATTTTTTTTTTATTGAATTATTCTGGATTTACAATATTTTATTAGCTTTGGGTGTACAGCTTCATTTTTTTACAGACTATACTCCATTAAAACTTATTGCAGTGAACTTCCTTGGTGGTCCAGTGGCTAAGATTCCTTGCTCCCAGTGCAGGGGTCTGAGTTCTATCCCTGGTCAAGGAAGTAGATCCTGCATGTTACAACTAAGACCTTGTACAGCCAGATAAAAAATTTTAAAGTATTACAAAATAGTGGTTATAATTTACTGTATCTTTGTTGCTTACCTATAGGTGGCTCAAATGTTAAAGCGTCTGCCCTATGCGGGAGACCTGGGTTCGATTCCTGGGTTGGGAAGATCCCCTGGAGAAGGAAATGGCAACCCACTCCAGTATTCTTGCCTGGAGAATCCCATGGACGGAGGAGCCTGGTGGGCTACAGTCCACGGGGTTGCAAAGAGTCGGACATGACTGAGCAACTTAACTTATGTTACAAAGAGTACTCTGCATCTGTTAGTCTCTCCCACCTTTCTTCCCCTCACTGGTAACCACTAGTTTGTTTCCTGTATCTCTGTCTGTTTCTGTTTTACTATTTGCTTTGTTTTATTTTTTAGATTTCATATATAAGTGATATTATACAGTATTTGTCTTTCTCCAACATATTTCACTAAGCATAATATCCTCTAAGTCTATCAACATTGTTGCAAATGACAGAATTTCATTATTTGTTAATGGTTGAGTAATGCTTGATTTTTTATATACATGTATACATATACATATATATACTTATAGATAACATATGCCACATTTTCTTTGTCTATCCATCTGTTGAAGGACACTTAGCTTGCTTCCATATATTGACTGTTATAAATAATGCTGCTATGAACATTGGGGTGCTTATATCTTTTCAAATTTTTTTTTCAGATATATACCCAAGAATGGAGTTGCTGGATTATATAGTATTAATAGCGGATGCATGTCAATGTATGGCAAAACCAATACAGTATTGTAAAGTAAAATAAAAATAAATAAATAATGAAAAAAAATTTTTTTGAGGCATCTCCATAGTACTGTTTTTCATATTGGCTGCACCAATTGACATTCCTACTAGGAGGAGGGTTTCATTTTCTCCACATTTTCACTAACATTTGTTATTTACGAACTTCTTGATGATGGCTATTCTGATAGATGTAAGATGATATCTTATAGTTTTGATTTTCATTTCTCTAATAATTAGCAATTCTGAGTATCTTTTCATGTGGCTGCTAGCCATATGTATGTCTTCTTTGGGGGAGAAAAAATGTTCGCATAGGTCTTCTGCTCATTTTTTGATTAGGTTGTTTGCTTTTTTGATATTGATTTGGATGGTCTGTTTATGTTTTGGGGTAATAATCCCTTTGGATACCACCAAAGAGCCTTTGGTTATTTACCAAAATACTGTTAGAAATAATTGAACTCAGAAAATTTCAGGATATAAGACTAATATACAAAAATATGTTAATGCGCTACCTACTAGTAATTAACTCTCAGAAAAATAATATTTTTAAATCCCATCAAAAAGAACAAAATAATTAAAAATAAACTTGGCCAGGGAGATGAAAAATCTGTATTCTGAAAACTATAAAACGTTGATGAAGGAAACTGAAGATGATAGAAAGAAGTGGAAAGACATCCTATGTTCTTGGATAGGAATAATTATTGCTTAAATGGTCATAATACCCAGAGAAATCTGGACATTTAAGGAATTTCCTGTCAAAATATCAATGAAAAACTTCACAGAACAAGAAAAAATAATCCCAAAATTTAAACGTAACCACAAAAGATGAGAGGTTGTGGAGAAAATCTTGATAAAAAAGAACAGACTTGAAGGTATCAACCTCTCAAGCTTCAGACTATACTACAAAGTGGTAGTAATCAAAACAGCATGGTACTGACAAAAACCAGACTCACATATCATCAGAACAGAAGAGAGAGCCCAGAAATAAACACACGCACCTGCAATCGATTAATCCACAACAAAGGTGAGAAGAATGCGCAACAGAGAAAAGAACAGTCTCTTCAATGAATGATGCTGAAAAAACTGGATAGTTGCATGTAAAGGAATGAAATTAAACCATCTCCTTGCATCATATACAAAAATAAAATAGATTAAAGGATATAATATCTGAAACCATAAAATTCATAGACGAGAACATTGGTGGAATACACTGAGACATAAATCATACCAATATTTTTTTAGATATGTCTCCTAAAATAAAAGAAATAAGAGCAAAAATAAACAAATGGAACCTGTGTGTGTGTGTGTGTGTGTGTGTGTGTGTGTGTGTGTTAGTTGCTCAGTCATGTCTAACTCTTTGCAATCTCATGGACTGTAGCCCTCCACACTTTCTCATCCATGGAATTTTTCAGGTGAGAATACTGGAGTGGGTTGCCATTTCCTTCTCTAGAAGATCTTCCCAACCCAGAGATCAAACCCAAGTCTCTCACATTGCGAGCAGGCTCTTTTCTGTCTGAGCCACCAAGGAAGCTCTAAATGGGACCTAATGAAGCTTAAAAATATTTTCACAGCAAAGGATACCATTGACAAAGTGAAAAGACTACTTACAGAAAGGGAGAAAAAATTTGCAAATGATTTCAACAACTAAGGTTTGATATCTACTGAACTCATTTGCAGATATCTACAAACTGGTTAGGAAATTTATACGAAAAGGTAAAATACCTAGAAGAGGCAAAACAATACTGAAAAGAAAAAGCTGCGAGACTCAGACAACTCAACTTTAAGTATTACTACAAAGCTACAGTAAAAAAAAAAAAAAATAGCGTGATATTGCTAAAAGAATAGAAACAGGGAAGGAGCAGAAAATGAAGCTCAAAAAGATTCACAATACAGGTAGCTAATTTTTGACAAATGTTCAGTTGCTCAGTCATGTTTGACTCTTTGTGACCTCGTGAACTGCAACATATCTGGCTTCCCTGTCCTTCAACATCTTCTGGAGCTTGCTCAAACTCATGTTCATCGAGTGGGTGATGCCATCCAACCATCTCATACTCTGTTGTCCCCTTCTCCCTATGCCTTCAATCTTTCCCAGCAACAGGGTCTTTTCTATTCAGTCAGCTTTTTGCATCAGATGGCCAAAGTATTGGGTTTTCAGCTTCAGCATCAGCCCTTCCGGTGAATATTCGGGGTTGATTTTCTTTAGAATTGACTGGTTTGATCCCCTGGCAGTTAAGGGACTCTCGAGAGCCTTCTCCACAATTCAAAAGCATGAATTGTTTATCACTTAGCCTTCTTTATGGTCCAGCTCTCACATCCATACATGACTACTGGAAAAACAATATTTTTGACTAGATGGAACTTTGTTGGCAAAGTATTGTCTCTGCTTTTTAATATGCTGTCTAGGTTTGTCTTGCTATTCTTCCAAGGAGCAAATGTCTTAATTTTGTGGCTGTAGTCACCATCTGCAGTGATATTGGAGCCCAAGAATATAAATTTATCATTGTTTCCCACCTATTTGCCATGAACTGATGGGACCAGATGCCATGAACTTAGTTTTTTAAATGTTGAGTTTTAAGCCATATTTTTTCACTCTAAAAGTCTCTTTAGTTCCTCTTTACTTTCTGCTGTTATGCAGATAATGTCATCTCCATATCTGAGGTTACTGATATTTCTACCAGCAATCTTGATTCCAGCTTGTGCCTCATCCAGCCCAGCAATTCACATGATGCAATCTGCATGTAAGTTAAATAAGCAGGGTGACAATATACAGCCTTGACATACTTCTTTCCAAATTTTGAACCAGTTCGTTGTCCCATGTCCAGTTCTAACTATTGCTTCTTGACCTGCATACAGGTTTCCCAGGAGGCAGGAAAGGTGGTCTGGTATTGCCATCTCTTTCAGGATTTTCCAGTTTGCTGTGATCCACACTGTCAAAGGATTTACTCTAGTAATGAAGCAGAAGTAGATGTTTTTCTGGAATTCTCTTGAATTTTCTATGATCCAACAGATCATCACAATTTGATATCTGATTCCTCTGACTTTTCTAAATCCAACTTGAACATCTGACAGTTCTTTGTCCATGTACTATTGAAGTATAGCTTGGAGAATTTTGAGCATTACTTTACTAGCATGTAAAATGAGTGAAACTGTATGGTATTTTGAGCATTTTGGGGGACTGCCTTTCCTTGGGATTGGAATGAAAACTGACTTTTTCCAGTCCTGTGGCCACTGCTGAGGTTTCCAAATTTGCTGCCATATTGAGTACAACATTTTAACAGCATCCCCTTTTAGAGTTTGAAATAGCTCAATTGGAATTCCATCACCTCTAGTACCTTATTTGTAGTGATGCTTCTTGAGGCCCACTTGACTTCACACTCCAAGATGTCTAACTCTAAGTTAGTGATCACACCATTGTGGTTATCTTGTGGGCCACTGAGATCTTTTTTGTATAGTTCTCCTGTGTATTCTCACCACCTCTTCTTAATAACGTCTGCTTCTGCTGGGTCCGTACCGTTTCTGTTCTTAATTGTGCCCGTATTTACACGAAATATCCCACAGGTATCTCTAACTTTCTTGACGATATTACTAGTATCTCCCATTCTATTGTTTTCCATTTTCCTATATTTCTTTGCACTGGTTACTTAGGAAGGCTTTCTTATCTCTTGTTGATATTTTTTGGAACTCATTCAGATGGGTATATCTTCCCTTTTCTCCTTTGCCTTGCATTTCTCTTCTTTTGTCAGCTATTTGTAAGGCCTCTGTGGACAGCCATTTTGCCTGTTTGCATTCTTTTTCTTGGAGATGGTTCCAATCACTGCTTCCTGTAGAATGTCATGAACCTCTGTCCATAGTTCATCAGGCCCTTTGTCTATCAGATCTGATCTCTTGAATCTCTTTGTCACTTCCACTGTATAATCATAAGAGATTTGTCTTAGGTCATAACTGAGTGGCCTTGTGGTTTTCCCTACTTTATTCAATTTAAGTCTGAATTTTGCAATAAGGAGTTCATGATCTGAGCTGCAGTCAACTCTTGGTCCTGTTTTTTTCTAACTGTATGAAGCTTCTCCATCTTTAGCTGCAAAGCAGATAATCAATCTGATTTCTGTACTGACCATCTGGTGATGTCCATGTGTAGAACCACCTCTTGTATTGTTGCAAGAGGGTATTTGCTATGACCAGTGCAATCTCTTGGCAAAACTCTGTTAGCCTTGACCCTGCCTTATTTTGTACTCCAAGAGCAAACTTGCCTGTTACTCTGGGTATCTCTTGACTTTGTATTTTTGCATTCCAGTTCCCTATGATGAAAAGGACATCTTTTCCTGGTGTTAGTTGTAGAAGGTCTTATAAGTCTTCATAGAACTTTTCAACTTTACCTTTCTCAGCATTAGTGATTGGGGTAGACTTGCATTACTGTGATATTGAGTAGGTTTGCCTTGGAATGAGCAAAGTCAATTCAATGAAGGTTTGGATAGTCCTATAAGAAATAGTTCTAGAACACTTGGACATCCATATCAACAAGATGAACTAGATATTAATCTTATGCTTTTTAAAGATGTTAGGTCAAAGTGTAAAAGAGACCTACATGTACAGTGCAAAACTATAAAACTTCTAGGATAACATGTAAGAGAAAAAAGATCTCAGTTTCTTGAGTTTGATGATGAGTCTTTAGATATCATCAAAAGCATGATCAGCAAAAGAAAAAAAATCTGCAATAAAATATGAAGATTTAATTCGCATTATATTTCTCATTAATATGCATAATAATTCTTGGTCCTGCCAATGGTGTCGAATTGTAAAAGCATTTTTCCTTGTTCTGAACTGCTTAATTGCCAATAGTAAATTATCTTCAGGTAGATACACACAGTGTTCTTAAAGATTCCAGGCAGCAAGACATGAATATTATTAAATACCTTATTTTAAAAGAGTAGGATCAACTTGAACAGTTTCCACCTGTGTGTGTTTGCATCATTTCTCTCCTTGAAATGGATGTGTAAGATCAACATTTCACCTTTGTGCAAGTTTTGAAGGAGAGTGACTGTTAGGTAGTGTGTCATTTGATTCCGGAAAACTAAGGAAAAGGGGGTGGAGATTTGCTGAATATTTAGTTAAATAATTGACAGGGGAAAAGATGATTGCTTTTCTCTTAAAGGTTAAAGGATTTTAATTCAATACAAGTTTCACTTGGTTATTATACTCTATTGCACTTTGGGGTAAAGGTTTCAAAGATTTTATTATTTAAACCATTACTGCATCTCAGATCATAACTGTTTAGCATCTATATTAAGAAGTGTGTGTGCATATGCTATGCATACATATGTGTGTATAGATACTAATAGTTATAAAACCAAGATGACAAAATGGCATTCTGCCCCCAATAAATTATTTAATCACTTCCAACTTCAAAATGAGCCTAACCTTCAAAGTTTCCCAGGAATAATTTCATATATCTTACAGAAACTCTCAAGTCATTAACAGTGGCTTTCCCCATAGTCCAATAACAGTAACAAATAATGATGAAGAATAGATTTTCCTGAAAACAAATTAAGAGTTTTATAAATGCCTCCATTCCAGTTTGTTAACTGGCATAAACCATATTTTCCAATTTCCAAAATACTTTTACTACTGTTAGTAACTGTATTTGGCTGAGCACCAAAAAGGAGTAGCCAGAATTACAATATTATGCTTAGGTTCTGTTAGAAAATTTTTTTGTTAGTCTAATAATGTTCTGTTCTCTTTGGAGTTCTATTTCTCCTTATATTGAGATGAGCCTGGGATATGGCTTCTGATGGTACGATAAGTACTCTAATCTGCTTTTCATTTGTTTTTTGCTTTCATTGACTCTGTTTCCCCCCCTTCTTCTTCTTCTCCTCCTCCTTCTTCTTCTTCTTCTTCTTCTTCTTCTTCTTCTTCTTCTTCTTCTTTTTGCGTATTGTATATTTGAGAAAATACTTTTTCTGTTGGTTAAAAGGAAATATTCTTGCTATAATTTTTAAATAAATAATTTATGTTTTTGTTAGTGATCTTATATGTTTGAGGTTTTTTTTTTAATTTTTAAAAAAAATTATATTGAGGTATATTGTTTATTCACAATGTCAGGTTTGACTCTGCAATGCCATGGACTATAGCCTGCCAGACTCCAAAGTCTATGGCATTTCCCAGGCAAGAATACTGGAGTGAGAGGCTATTTCCCTCTCAAAGGGATCTTCCTGACTCAGGAATCAAACTCTCATCTCCTACATTGCTAGACTGATTCTTTACAACTGAGCCAACAGGGAAGTCCATATTGCAGTATGCCAGTTAACAAACTTGTGATAGTTTCAGATGGATAGCAAAGTAATTCAGTCATACATATGCATTTATTACTTCTCCCCCAAACTCCATTCTCATCCAGGCAGGCACATAACATTGAGCAGAGTTCCCTGTGATATACAGGAGGGCCTTTTTGGTTATCCATTTTAAATATGGCAGTGTGTACCTGTCAATCCCAAACTCCCTGACTATTCTTTCTTCCATCCTTTCCCCCTAGCAACCATAATTTTGTTCTCTAGGTCTGTGAGTCTGTTAGTTGTTGCTATTCAGTAGTTCAATTCAGTTCAGTTCAGTTCAGTCGCTCAGTCGTGTCTGACTCTTTGCGACCCCATGAATCGCAGCACGCCAGGCCTTCCTGTCCATCACCAACTCCCGGAGTTCACTCAGATTCATGTCCATCGAGTCAGTGATGCCATCCAGCCATCTCATTCTCGGTCGTCCCCTTCTCCTCCTGCCCCCAATCCCTCCCAGCATTAGAGTCTTTTCCAATGAGTCAACTCTTTGCATGAGGTGGCCAAAGTACTGGAGTTTCAGCTTTAGCATCATTCCCTCCAAAGAAATCCCAGGGCTGATCTCCTTCAGAATGGACTGGTTGGATCTCCTTGCAGTCCAAAGGACTCTCAGGAGTCTTCTCCAACATCACAGTTCAAAAACATCAATTCTTCCACACTCAGCTTTCTTCACAGTCCAACCCTCGCATCCATACATGACCTCTGGAAAAACCATAGCCTTGAATAGATGGACTTTTGTTGGCAAAGTAATGTCTCTGCTTTTGAATATGCTATCTAGGTTGGTCATAACTTTTCTTCCAAGGAGTAAGTGTCTTTTAATATCATGGCTGCAATCACCATCTGCAGTGATTTTGGAGTCCCCTAAACTAAAGTCTAACACTGTTTCCCCATCTATTTCCCATGAAATGATGGGACCAGATGCCATGATCTTCGTTTTCTGGATGTTGAGTTTTAAGCCAACTTTTTCACTCTCCTCCTTCACTTTCATCAAGAGGCTTCTTAGTTCCTCTTGACTTTCTGCCATAAGGGTAGTGTCATCTGCATATCTGAGGTTATTGAGATTTCTCCCAGCAAACTTGATTCCAGCTTATGCTTCTTCCAGCACAGCATTTCTCGTGATGTACTCTGCATAGAAGTTGAATAAGCAGGGGGACAATATACAGCCTTGACATACTCCCTTTCTTATTTGGAACCAGTCTGTTGTTCCATGTCCAGTTCTAACTGTTGCTTCCTGACCTGCATATAGGTTTCTCAAGAGGCAGGTCAGGTTGTCTGGTATTCCCATCTCTCTCAGAATTTTCCACAGTTTATTGTGATCCACACCGTCAAAGGCTTTGGCATAGTCAATAAAGCAGAAATAGATGTTTTTCTGGAACTCTTTTGCTTTTTCCATGATCCAGCGGATGTTGGCAATTTGATCTCTGGTTCCTCTGCGTTTTCTAAAACCAGGTTGAACATCAGGAAGTTCATGGTTCACATATTGCTGAAGCCTGGCTTGGAGAATTTTGAGCATTGCTTTTCTAGCGTGTGAGATGAGTGCAACTGTGCGGTAGTTTGATCATTCTTTGGCATTGCCTTTCTTTGGGATTGGAATGAAAACTGACTTTTTCCAGTCCTGTGGCCACTGCTGAGTTTTCCAAATTTGCTGGCATATTGAGTGCAGCACTTTCACAGCATCATCTTTCAGGCGGCAGGAATACACAGAAGAACTGTACAAAAGAGATCTTCATGACCAAGATAATCACGATGGTGTGATCACTCAGCTAGAGCCAGACATCCTGGAATGTGAAGGCAAGTGGGCCTTAGATAGCATCACTACTGCCAGGAGCCAGCATGACAAACTCTGCCCATGGCAAAGGTCATGAAGAAAGAGGCTTCAGCATACGCAAAGGTGGGATTGAGCCTCAGGAAACCCCCGTTCCCGAGCATCTACCCCCAAAACCAGAGTCTACCTACTTTACTGTTTCATGCTCTCACCTACACCTCTGACTTTATGGGGGGCTGTTCCCCACCGCTTCTCTCGGAGAAGGAGTAAACTTGCAGCTCCAGTCAATAAAAATTCCTGGGCGTGACAAGGATGTCTCAGGTCAAACTTCTCTGCTGGCAGACTAGCTTGTGTGACAGGATTATCCACACTCCTGCTACTATACACATGATTGTTTCCTACCTCTCAATCATAAACAACACAGAGAGTCTGGAGTATTTTTAAAATCTTAATTAGGAAAAAAAATCTTAATTAGCATAGGGCTTTTCTCATTGTTGAGTCAATGATTGCCACCAGGCCTCCATATCCTTAGGTACCTGGGAATATATTAATGAATTTGGAATATAGAAAAGGAAATATAGTAGTTTTTGATGTTAGCAATACTAGACTTTTTGAGTTAATGAATTTTCTCTTTTGTTACAGATCACTGTACTTTGTTATAAATCACTGTGTCTATGCTATGCAAAAATGTAACTTTATTACTATCTTAAGACTGAAAAGATCTTAAGGGGAACACTGGTGAAGGGTTTTCATTTGCTGCACTGATGTTTGCTGCTAAATCTCCATATTCCCTGCCCTTGTAATGAATATAACTAGCATATAGGAGAAATAAGTATTACCCTTTAAGATTAATCATGTTAACCTTAAGTTAAATACATTCCTTTCTTAGTTGTAACCCACTACACCCTCACCCTATCGGAATGCAACTTTATCTGGTACCTTCAGAGGGTGGTGCCTGGTTTAAGAAAAAACACCCTTGGAAAAAATAAGTTTTCTGGTTAACTGACCCTTATCAGAAAGAAAGGGTCATAAAATGTTAGCAGGCTTCATGGCCAGAAGATGATGTAAAACCCCTAAGACCTTTTTTTATACAGTAATATGAAGCACCTGATTTTGATAAAGGTCAGGACAGCTGACCCCCACGTGACTTTAAAAAATTTCCATTTGTCTCTATGTGTAACAAAGGGTATATAGGCAAACCTAAAAAATAAAGAAATCGGATCAGTTTCTGGAAAGACTGATTCCCCCATGTCGTTCTTTCTTTCCCCTTCTGGCTGAATTCCCATCTGGAGCGTGGGTACTCACCACGTCTATTTACTTGCCCTGGCTTCTAAGATCCTTGAGAGAGGGAGCCCAAGGCGGGGCACCCTCCAAAATTCAAATGGGCGCCGGTGGCCCAACGTAGATGCAAACTCCTTGTCTTGGAGTTTTATTGGTATCCCACGTAAACCAAGTTATTCAGCCTCCTTTTCTCCTCTAATATTTCTTACTACACTATCCATTTCTAATCTCTCTATATATCTGTAATTAAATGTTATTTCCTAGGACGCCGATTCCATCTCCCCTTTGAATTATCCTGGATCCATCGGGGCTGGACCCTGGCACACTACGAACAAAGCTAGTGGAGGTGATGAAATTCCAGTTGAGCTATTGTAGTTGTTCAATCATATCCAATTCTTTGTGACCTCATGGACTGCAGCATACCAGGTTTCCTTGTCCTTCACTATCTCCTGGAGCTTATTTAAACTCATGTCCATTGAGTCAGTGATGCCATCTAACCATCTCATCCTCTGTCTTCCCCTTCTCCTCCTGCCTCCAATCTTTCCCAGCATCAGGATCTTTTCCAACGAGTCAGTTCTTTGCATCAGATGGACAAAGTATTGGAGCTTGGCTTCAGCATCACTCATTTCAATGAATATTGAGGATTGATTTTTTTTTTTTTTTTTTAGGATTGACTGATTTGACTTTGCAGTTCAAGGGATTCTCAAGAGTCTTCTCCAACACCACAATTCAAAAGCATCAATTCTTTGGTGCTCAGCTTCCTTTATAGTCCAACTCTCACATTCATACATGACTACTGGAAAAACCATAACTTTGACTAAATTGACCTTTATTGGCCAAGTAATCTCTGTTTTTTAATATGCTCACTGCAAATGGTGACTGCAGCCATGAAATTAAAAGATGCTTACTCCTTGAATGAAAAGTTATGACCAACCTAGATAGCATATTCAAAAGCAGAGACATTACTTTGCCAACTAAGGTCCGTCTAGTCAAGGCTATGGTTTTTCCAGTGGTCATGTATGGATGTGAGAGTTGGACTGTGAAGAAGGCTGAGCACCGAAGAATTGATGCTTTTGATCTGTGGTGTTGGAGAAGACTCTTGAGTGTCCCTTGGACTGCAAGGAGATCCAACCAGTCCATTCTGAAGGAGATCAGCCTGGGATTTCTTTGGAACGAATGATGCTAAAGCTGAAACTCCAGTACTTTGGCCACCTCATGCAAAGAGTTGACTCATTGGAAAAGACTCTAATGCTGGGAGGGATTGGGGGCAGGAGGAGAAGGGGATGACCGAGGATGAGATGGCTGGATGGCATCACTGACTTGATGGACGTGAGTCTGAGTGAACTCTGGGAGTTAGTGATGGACAGGGAGGCCTAGAGTGCTACAATTCAAGGGGTCGCAAAGAGTTGGACATGACTGAGGACTGAACTATACTGAACTGACCTGAACTAGGTTGGTCATAGCTTTTCTTCCAAGGAGCAAGTGTCTTTTAATTTCATGGCTGCAGTCACCATCTGCAGTGATTTTGGAGCCCAAGAAAATAAGTCTGTCACTGCTTTCATTTTTTCCCCATCTATTTGCTATGAAGTGATGGGACTGGATGCCATGATCTTCATTTTTTGAATGTTGAGTTTTCAGCCAGATTTTTCGCTCTCCTCTTTCACTTTCATCAAGAGGCTCTTTAGTTCTTCAGTTTCTGCCATAAGGGTGGTGTCATCTGCATATCTGAGGTTATTGATATTTCTCCCAGCAATCTTAATTCCAGCTTGTGCTTCATCCAGCCTGTCATTTTACATGAGATATGCTGCATGTAAGCTAAATAAGCGGGTGAAAATATACAGTCTTGAAGTACTCCTTTCCCAATTTTGAACTATTCCATTGTTCCATGTTTGGTTGTAACTGTTGCTTCTTGACTTGTATACACGTTTCTCAGGAGGCAGGTAAGGTGGCCTGGTCTTCCCATCTCTTTCAGAATTTTTCACAGTTGTGTTCCACACAATGAAAGGCTTTAGCATAGTCAAGAAGCAGAAATAGATGGGGTTTTTTTTCTGGAATTTTCTTGCTTTTTCTATTATCCAGTGTATGTTGGCAATCTTGTTCCTCTGCCTTTTTGCAAATAAGTTCATCTGTATAATTTCTTTTTAGATTCTGCATATAAAGGATGCCATAGGATATTTCTCATTCTCTACCTAACTTCAGTCAGTGTTGCAATATCTAGGTCCATCCATGGTGCTGCAAATGGCATTATTTTATTTTTAATGACTGAATAATATTCCATTCAATAGAGGCATCACATCTTTTTTATTTGTTCCTCTGTCAATTTACATTTAGATTGCTTCCATGTCTATTATAACCAGTGCTGCAATGAACACTGTGGTACATGTAATCTTTTGGACCATGTTTGGTCTTTAATCCATTTTGAATTTATTTTTGTGTATGGTATTAAAGAATGATCTATAAGATCAATGATAGTGATGGTGTAATTCTAGATACAGGGAAGAAGCAACAAGAGAGAATCAGATTCTGGACCAAAACAGGCTAGTAAAACAGGTGATCTAGAGGTTTTTGGTTACTGTTAATAGAATCTGCTAATAGTCCAATAATATCATGTGGCATGATCTATCAATAGAACACTAGCATGTGGGAGAAATTGATTAGAAAATGCCTCCCAGTCCTTGATCAAATTTAAGACTGAGAGGAAGGGAACTATTAAATAAAGAATGTTGCCCACCACCCAGTTATACAAGAATCAAGTTGTTAGCCATTACAATTGCTGATCATCACTACATCCTGAAAGGCATTCAGGGTTAAGACCAGGATGTGGCATTCTGAGCTATGGAAAAACTGGTAGAACTGGCCCTCAGATAATGAGATATTTTCAGGAAAAAAAATTTATGAACCAAGTTTCTTGCATCTTTGCATACTTTGTAAAGCACTAAAACAATTAACCTAGATGTCTGTTTCCCACAAATAACAGTAACCATCTATCAAGAGGTGTGCTTGATTGCACATATCCCTTTGCCAAAATCACATGTACCTCTTGGCTCTTAATGAGTCATCAGAGCTTTCTAAGAGACTGTCTCCCAGGTTAAAATCCTCCAGTTGCTTGAAATAAAATTTTCCATTTAAAAAAAAAGGAAACGTTTAGACATTTCAAAATTTAAAACTTACTCTAAATGGAAGATACTACTAAGAAAATGAAAAGCCACAGGCTGGGGAAAAAAATATATTTGCAAAAAACATAGAAGAGGGCTCCACTCCTTGTGGGGAAATCTTCCTGAGTAGGCACATCACAGCTTGCAATCAGACCAGAGCACCAGGCATAACTAAGCATGTTCTCATTTAGGCTGTGGAAGAGCCTGGAAAATATTCTATTCATGAATGGCTTGGATCCACACCTCTCTCCACTAGAGTAGGAGAAAATGATACAAGTTGTCATCCGTCTGCTTCCTTATAGTGGTGATGAAAGGCTCCTCCCAAGGAAGCCAGATCCTCCTTATTACAAAAGTGGATGGGTCCTTGAGGAAGGGCTGGTCTGCGTGCTTGACTGCTGTTTCACCTGGATTTTACCCCACTTGCCATACAGACCATTGGGATAGATTTTTTTCCAGGGGCAAACCCTTCAAAGGAAGGGTGTACAGAACGGTGTCTATGAATAGAAAAAATTTATTCCAGCCTCCTACACCTGAGTTGGGGGGCTGCAAATATGATCATCCCCCAGTTCCCTGAGGCAGCTTGTGATTTTTAGCATTTCTGGGCAGACAAGGAGTATGTCTTAACTCCAGCTGTCAAGCTCTCTTTTATACTCTTCTGCAAGCTGCACTAAATACATTGAAAAGATTTTGACGATTTTGCAATTTTACTTCAACCTGCTGGAAATAGAACACCAGCAAACACGGCATCATTCATTCATCAATTAAAGAAATATTTGTTGAATATCTGTAATTTAGGTAACATTGTTATAGGGGCTGGTGACACAGAAGTAAACAAAATATGCAAAAATCATGCTTTGTGGAGCATATATGTAGACAAATGAGACAGAAAATAAATAAGTGCAATATATAGTATGTCAGAGACTTTGTCACTGCTTTGAAGAGCAGTGAATATTGAGAAAAGAATGAATAGATAGAGCAGTGTTAAATAATGTGGTTGTTGGATGATAAGGCCTCATGAAATGATACTGTTTAAACAGGATCTGAAGGAGAGACAAAGGGATCTGTGTAGACAACCTAACGTGTGTGTGTTAGGAATTTTCAGAGGAAGCGGACACTGGCTCTTGCCACCAAGCCAGATCGTTTAAGTGCACTGACACTGTCTTGTGCAAAAATTACTTGCAACTGCATATGTGATATTGAAGATATACACCACTGTGGTGAATGAGTTAAATAACATCAAAGTATAAAATATATTTTGACTACATGTTGCAATAAGAAATGAAATATGCATAACATGGGAAAATACAGGGGTATTTTACTGGAACAACAACAAAAAAATCTGTGCACAGACATGCAATTTTTGGTTTGTTTACAGAGCAAGTCTTTTTTTCCCCCTTTAAATTTTCCTGTAACCACAAAGACAACAGACAGGAAGAGAAAAAAAAAATCAAATTGTTATTAATTCCATTAAGTAAATTCCAGAAGTGCCAGCTGAAATAGTCACACTTTCCTTAAAGTTGGTCAAGTAAGAGGTTGTACAGCTGTAAACATGATGAAACGTGCTTTGTGTAGTTTTTAATCTGTCACAGAAAATCTTCAAAAAGTAGATCTAATCATCAGTATGTCTTTGATATCACAGAAGTTGTCTTCAGAGTCACCTGTTTCTGGGCCCTGCCTGATTTATTTCTTTAAATTATTATTGAGTATAATTGCTTTACAATGCTGTGTTATAAATAGTTTCTACTGTTCATGCAAGTGGATCAGCTATATGATTCGTATAGCTCCTCTTTTTTGGAATTCCTTCCCATTTAGGTCACCACAGAGCACTGAGGCGAGTTCGCTGAGCTATACAGTAGGTTCGCATTAGTTAAATGTTTTACATACAGTATCACTGTGGAGAAATGGGACCCTGCTACCCTGTTGGGGGGAGTGTAAGTTGATGCAGCCACTATGGAAAACATTATGGAAGCTTCTTAAAAAACTAAAAATGTTAATAGAACTACCATCTGATCCAGCAGTCTCACTCTTGGGCATATTAAAAGAAAACTATTAATATAATTCAAAAGATACATGCACCCCATATTCATTGCTGCATTATTCACAAATAATGCCAGAACATGGAAGCAATCTGCCTGATTTCTGATCTGTTAATATGCATGTACAGACACTTACAAAGCATTTCTGTGTGCCAGGCACTAGTGATTTTCCCTGATGAGATGGTGGAGATAACCATAGGTAGGCTCTTGGTGTGGACGGCTGTTGAGAAAGAGGCACTGTGCTTCATTTGATCTCCTCAGAGGCTCCAGGAGACAGGTGGTGACATTTCCTCATTTTTTCACATGAAGACACTGACATTTAAATATGTTGTGTCTCTTGCCCACCGCGATGGCTGGAGGAAAAGTCATATGCGAACCTGGATCCGGCTGTTCATCCCAGTTTTAATCACATATGAGGTTGCAAATGTAAAACATACCTAGAGGACTGAGGGGCACTTAAACTGTATTCTAGGAGAGTCCTGAGTTGAAAGTAGACTGGAATTAGTAGTTGCAGGGTAACCTGTGTGTTGGAGGGAGAGAGGACAAAGGGTGTGGGACGTTCCAGTTCAGAGCTCAAAGAGGACGAATCAGGCCTGGTCCAGGCTCAGCTGTGGTGGGCAGGGGGTTGGGGGCAGTTTCCGGGCTCAATCAGAGACTGGCTGCCTCAGAGCTGCTCTGCTGCCTTCATGGCCTCATGTTTCCTTTCCTGATAGTGGGTCAGATTCCCCTCCCTTTATCATTGTGGTAAGTGTCTGCATATTAGTTTCACACTGCTATCGAAACAAACCGCTAAACCGTGGTGGCTTCAAACGACAGACACATGCTCTCGTAGTTTGGAAGCATGGAAACCCAAGCAGCTTGTGCTTGGCTAAAATCAAAGCACGAGCGGCGTGTGTTCCTCCCAGAGGTTCCGGAGTAGGATCTGTCTCCTCACCTGTCTGTCCAGCTTTGGAGGCTCCTGCATCCCTTGGTCCAAGGTTCTCCCGAGTCTGAGATTTGCTTCCATCTTTACATCTCCTCTCACTCTCTTATCTCCTTCTTTCCCTTATAAGGATACTTGTAATTACATCAGGTTTACCCAGATAATACAGAATAATCTCCTCATGATCCTTAACATAATCATATCTGCCAAAACAGTCCCGCCAAGAAATGTAACATATTCACAGATTGTACAAATCTTAGGGAGACGTTATTCTACCTACCACAGTTGGAGTCTTAGTTGGATTCTTTGTTTTTGGAAACATTTTCTTTGTGTATTTACTTATGGCTGCCCTGGGTCTTCATTGCTTTTGTGTGTGCTTTCTCTAGTTGCAGCAAATGGGGGCTACTCTGCAGTCGCACTGCGCAGGCTTTTCATTGTGATGACTTCTCTTACTGTGGAGCGCAGGCTTTATGGCACACGGGCTTCAGTAGTTTCAGCTTGCACACCCTAGAGTGTAGGTTCAGTGGTTTGGGAAAGAGACTCAGTCACTCCTCTGCATGTGGAATCTCCCTGGACCAGGGATCAAACTGTCCCCTGCATTGGTAGGCAGATTCTTATCCACTGTACCACCAGCAAAGTCCAGAAACACTAGCATTTTATTTGGTATTTGATAGTATTTTCTGAAATCATCCTCTCCCTCAGCCATTTTAGAACACATTCTGGGCCATTTTATAGTTTTCCTAATTTTCGTTACAAAGTTTTGGTTAACTGTAAGTTTTCATTTACGCACTAGATTGATGGCTTTTAAAAACGTGTCTCTTGGTGTATCAGCCTGGAAAATCAAGCCCATGGCTAATCAACAGCAAAGTGACTTCAGTTAGGTTAAATTTGCAAGTCAAACAAATTTATTTTGCCCTTTGATTAGTCGTGTTTAGACCTAGAAAACCCATAATATGCCAGAAATATACATCTAGAAAGAAGGATTGCAGGAAGTAATGGTGTGTATTCCAACTGAGAAGAACAGAATTCTTTGGCCCTAAACTGCATCAGGGTATTAAAATATAAGTCACTCACCATACATATCCGCAAATCAGAAGTATGTAACCACTCAGCCAAGACCCCCCCCCCACCCATCAGCCCTGCATCAGAAGCTTCTTAGTAATTGCCTAGAGATTTGTAGATGCTCTTGGCGGGTAAGAGTCCATTGTGGAAAAAAATATGAACACATTAGGTGCCTGGATTTACCTTGGAAGCATTAGACTTAGTGAAAGAAGTCAGACCCCTCAAACAGGGACTCTGTATCAACCTAGAGGGATGGGATGGGGAGGGAAGTAGGGGGAGATTCAAAAGGGAGCAGATATGTGTATACCTATGGCTGATTCATGTTGAGGTGTGACAGAAAACAACTAATTTCTGAAACAAAAGAAAAAATAAGTCAGACCTCAAAGATAACATATTGTACTATTGTGTTTACATGTAATGTCCATAAAAGGTTAAATTTATACAGAGAGAAAACGTATTAATATTTGTTTAAGGCTGGGGATGGGAGTGGGCACAAGAATTCCTTTTGGAGTCATGAAAATATTCTAGCATTAGTTTGTGGTGATGGTTGTCCAGCCCTAGGAATACACTAAAAATTACTAAATAGTATATTTTAAATGGGTTATTTTTATAACATATAAATTGTACTTCAATAAACTTGTTAATAACAGAGAAGTCCAATATGTTGCTCATCTATCCAACCTTGATTTCTAAAAACATTTCATCACAAAACCTCACTGTAGAATGATAATCAGTGTGAACTGTTCTATAAGAAAAAAGAGTTACAAGTAGCTTATATGTTCAGCAACAGGGATTAGATATATAAATAAAGGTAGAGCTTTGTGAGTAGAAGGTAATAAAGTCTGTTTAGAACATAAGTGAAATGAGAGAATCCTCATGGCGTTTTGCCAAATTAAAAAAAAAAACAGATATGGAAATCTCTCTCTGCTTTATCATCTCAAGTTTTAAAATAATGTAGTTGTAAGACATGTGAGTCCACGCACAGTGTGTATTGTTCATCCCTTGGATTATTCCTGTTACTCCTCTCAGGGATCTAGAGAGGAGGAAGAGTCAGCAGTGGTGATGGTTACAATCACACTAATTCTAAGAGAATTGACCTGGACCACCAAGAAAAAGCATCCTCCACTTTCCTAATACAAAATTCTTCTAGGCAGCAAAAGCAGTAAATAGAACAGACAAAATAAGTGAATTTTTCATTGTTGGGATAACTGGTTTACACAACCACTGGGAAAAACTAGTGCCTGCCATACCTGAGGTTATAGGCTGGTCTAGTTTAGCCATTCTGTCTCAGCTGTATCCGACTCTTCGTGGCCCATAGACTGTAGCCCTTTTCATACTGTTCATGGGGGTCTCAAGGCAAGAAAACTGGAGTGGTTTGCCATTTCCTCCTCCAAGGGATCTAACCCCCCATGTCTCCTGCATTGGCAGATGTGTTCTTTACCACTAGCGCCACCTGGGAAGCCCTATGCACAAGCAAACTCTTCCCCCGAAGTTCTCAGGCTCTGAGCCAAGATGTTTTCTGCTTCTACTATTTACTTCACTTGCAAGTGTTTGTTTTATTTTTACTTTTCATTGAACATGGTTATAAGATCCTAGCTCCATCTCTAGGACCACAGGGAGTAGGGGAGCACTATTTAGTTACTACAGACCCATCACTATCTCATCAAGGTAATCTTGATCTCCTGTCTCCTTGTTTTTCTCCTCTTAAGTTCTTATTAACCTGTGCATTTCTGCTTTACACTTACTAACTTCTCTTATGCTATTTCTACCAATTAACCTCAATAGCTTGCCCTCCCTATTGCTACAGGTTCCCATCCGATTCATAGTGTCTTTCCAACATATTTGCACACAAATTACTTGGAAAACATTAAAAAAGTTTGATAGTGGTTACCTCTGTATGGCAGGACCACAAGTGAATTTTATATTCTTCTTTATACTATTTTGTATATACCGAATGAATTTTCCGTACTTACAACTTCTAAAACTATGCCTTGCCTTTGTAATCTAAAAAGTAATGCCAATCCATTCCTACTCGTATTTCTTTTACTTCTTAATAGTCTAAGGAATTCTGCCATCAATAGTGGTCTAGCACAGAGGTTTCTTCATCTCAGCACAATTGACATTTCGGGCCGGATAATTCTATTTGTGGGGCTGTCCTTTGCATGGCAGGATGTTTAACAGCATCTCTGGCCTCTGCTCGCTAAATGCCAGTGCATCCTTCACTTGTGACAATTGAAAATATGTTCAGACATTGCCAAATATCCTCCGTGGTGGAGTGAGGGGGGCCACTTGTGGTTGGGAACTCCTGTTCTGGGGTCCCCGCTAGGTCCCATCGACACTATCTCCCTCGTGCATCTTCGTCTCTTTGGTTTCCCTGCAGATGTCAGATGTGGCGGGGCCTGGAGTCTCCAGTATGTAAAGGGCCCTGTAGATCCCATGCTGTGCTCCTCCAGAGCTGTGAACCTGCAAGCAACCATCCACGTAAATCCTCAGAGCACAGGAATGCTCACTATCCCTGCGTGTTTCCTGCCCCTTCTCCTAGCCCATTTATTTGCCACCTTCGGTCAGTGATGAGTATTAAATCTTATTGATGTCAACAATGCCAACAATCAGTAAGGAATGCAGTTCCTGTTACAAGTTACAATTCGCTACAAAGCACTGTGAGATATTGATGAATGTATACATGTCAGCAGCTGTACGCAGTACTTGCCTTTGTTGGTTCGGGCTGCTATAACAAAATGCCATAAACAGAGTGACTTGTAAAGAACAGAAATTTATTTCTCACCATCCTGAAGGGTAGGAAGTCCAAGACCAAGTGTCAGGCAGATACATGGCGACTTCTTGCTGTGTCCTCATTTGGTGGATGGAGCCAGGGAGCCCTCTCAGGCCTCTTTCATCAGGGTACTAATCCCCCTCCTCAGGGCAGAGCCCTCTTCACCTAATCGTCTCCCAAAGATTCCACCTCCTAATACCATCACCTTGGGGGTTAGGATTTCAGCCTATGAAATCAGGGGTGGAGAAGGGACAAAAACATTTGGACAATAGCAGTATTTACCCTTAAACCCAGATTATATTTCATTGGCTTCTTTTCCCTAATCCTTATCTGAAATCAACCATGAACTTCACGGTAATTGATGGAGCATTTTCCTTTGTTATTTAAACATTGATTAATGACAATATTGGTTTTTCTTCCAAATATAAGTAACTGGTTTCTATACTCAAATGCATGACTCAAAAATAAAATGCATATAAGTTCAGTTTTCTCAGTTTTGAAACTCAATTGCTTGCTAAATCAATAATTCACAGGACATCTGTAATAATCATTGCATAATGATCCACAAAAAAATCTGTCTTCAAGTTATGCACTGATTTTAAAAATACTTTCCTCATCCAATAATATGAATTTAGGCTAAATTCACTTCCTTTGTAAATACTGAAATACCAGATGCTTTCTATAAACAAAAGCATAACACTTGAATAATTTATCACATGAGGTACCTAATTTTCATCATTATATTTGAGCACGGCAGAATGATAATGATGACTTCAGAACCACTATTCCCTCTGTCCCATACAACTTTCCCCCTCTTTGCCTGAAAAAATCTATTCTCCCCTCAGATGCAGCTTTATTTCTCCTCTGTCTTTGTGAAATTCTCCAAGACTTCCTGGAGCAGAGTTAGTGGTTCCTGTCAATGTTTCTACAGATTTTTGCATCTGTAATAACTCTTATTACATTGTCTTTTCATCACTTCTTCCTGTTGTTTTTTTCCACTTTAGATCTTGACTGTATCAGAGGGAAAATATCCCTAATATTTTCATCCTTTAATAAGCATTTATTAAACACCAAATTTGATTCAGGCACGATGCTAGTAGCTAGAGATACAGAAAGGAAATAAAAAGTTTCCACTTACAAGTTGCTAAACATCCAGGAGAATGATAATAAATTGTTATAAGACAACCAGAATGGGTTTATTATGCTTGGAGCATGGAGATTAAGCAAATCCTCCCAGGCAGAGATTTGGGGGATGTTTACTCAAATTAGCAGCATCTAAACTGAGATTTGGCAGGTGAGGAAGCATCATTTGAGCTGTGGTAGAGTGGCTACTACCAAGGGTTGGGGTGGAATCAGTGTTAGAACTGGGGTTAGAGGTCTGTGGTTGGAGCAGAAAGGCTGGGGATGGGTACCTAAGCTGGTGATCTTGGACCTCTCTCTGCGTCATCTGTGCCCTTTATTTACTTGTATCCTTGAAATTATTAGCAAGCTTTCTCTTACTCCTTGAGAGACACTTAATTTTGATTTGAAAATGTGATCTTCCATGTTATTGCAAAATGGAAGAAATGCAGGTTCAGAGATTTAGTTCACTCTAGAGGTAGACATTGAGGAAATTCCTGTTTTATAACAGAGGAGGTGAACGTATTCCCGTGAAAGTAATTCATGAGAGGAGAACAGTCCTGATGTTACATGACTTGTAGAAATGTAGAATGTATGTGTCTTAGAGATGTGGACGAAGGTGCTAGAAAAGCTTGCTGAAATTACAGGCCCATGAGAGTCCGACGCCTTGCTTTGAACCGAGTTTTCCCCAACAGCAGTAAGCAGTCTGGGTCTAGGAGCAGAAAATGTAGAGGACTGCATTGACCCTAGTTTGAGATGTTTTACCTCAGGGTAGTGTCTGTGTATTTTGTAAAGATAAGAGACAAAAATGTAGGGGTGTTGACAAGTGTTAAAAACCAAGATCACTTTATTTGCACTGCACCCACCATTCCACTGATATGAAATATAAATAAATGTTGCTGCTGTTTAAGGACAAACAATTCTATTTTTAAATTATGGAGAGAATAGAAGGATGACCTATATTTTCTCACCATTTAATAAAACACTAGCCAGGGACTTGCAGGGAAAGGAAACAACAGAACTTTCTAAAATCATTGTTAATATGGGTGGATATCCCCATAAATGACAGACGCACTCCCCCAAAATCATGAGCAAGCTTAAATTTTATCAAGAAATCTCTCTAATTCATCAGAAATGCCTACAGTTGAAAGCATTCCTATTTGAAAACCTAAGCCAGTGACTGGCAAACTTTTTTCTGTACAGATAATAGTAAAATCCTCAGGCTTTGCAGGCCATGTGGTCTCTGTTGGAACTACTTATTTCTGCTTTTGTATCAGCAAAGCAGCCACAGACAAAATGCAAATGAGTACACATGACTATCTTCCAATACAACTTTATTTACTACTCAGGCATAAAGAAGAACAAAATATTTCCATTTGCAGCAACATGGATAGACTTGGAGGGCATTATCCTAAGTGAAGGAAGTCAGACAGACTGCCAAATACCATATGATATGTGTGAAATATAAAAAATACAACAGATCTTTTACCTCTTCGGTTGGATTTATTCTCATCTTTTCTCCATTGAGTATGATCAGTACATGAATGGATAAAAAATATGCAGTACATATATATAGAATAGAATATTATTGTTTTTCAGTCCCTATGTCATGTCTGACTCTTTGTGACTTCATGGACTGTAGCATGCCAGGCTCCTCTGTCCTCCACATCTTCTGGATCTTGCTCAAATTCATGTCCATTGAATTGGTGATGCTGTCTAACCATCTCATCCTCTGCCACCTCCTTCTCTTTTTGCCTTCAATCTTTTCCAGCATCAAGGTCTTTTCCAATGTGTCAGCATTTCGCATAAGATAACCAAAGTATTAGAGATTCAACTTCAGCAACAGTCCTTCCAGTAAGTATTCAGGGTTGATTTCCTTTAGAACTGACTGGTTTGATCTCCAGTCAGTCATAAAGGAATATTCCTCAGATATAAAAAAGGAACAAAATAATGCCATTTGTATCATATGGGTGGAACTAGAGATTGTCATACCAGGTGAAGTAAATCAGACACAGAAAGATAAATGTCATATGGTATTGCTTATATATGGAATCTTAAAAAAGATAGTTATTTACAAAATAGAAAAACAATTGCAGTTATAGAAAACAAACTTATGTTTACCAGGGTGAAAGAGTGGGGAGGGATAAACTGGAAGATTGAGACTGACACATATGCGCTAATACATATAGAACCCAGGGATAAAAGCCTAAATATAAAATTATAACTAAATGTAAACATCTATTTAAAGAACTATATAAAGAAGCTATAACTAAATATAAAAATATAAAACTAGTATATATAAAACCCAGGGGTCAAACCCAGGTCTCCCACATTGCAGTCGGATTCTTTACCAGCTGAGCCACAAGGGAAGCCCAAGAACACTGGAGTGGGTAGCCTATGCCTTCTCCAGAGGATCTTCCCAACCCAGGAATCAAACTGGTGTCTTCTGCATTGCAGGCAGATTCTTTACCAACCGAGCTATCAGGGAAGCCCATATATAAAACAGATAATTAATAAGAACCTGTTGTATAGCGCGTGGAACTCTACTCAATGTAATATGGGAGAAGAGTCTTAAAAAACAGTGGATATATGTGTGTATATAACAGATCATCTTACTGTATACCTAAAACTAGCACTACATTGTAGATCAACTAGATTCCCATAATTTTTAAAAAACACAACAAACTATTGAATATAACAAGAAGCAGACTCACAGATACAGAAACAAGCTAGTGGTTACCAGTGCAAAGGAGGGATGAGCAATAGACTTGGGGGAGACGGAGGTACAAACTATTTTTTAAAACTACTATTTACAAAACAGGTGGTGGTTGGACTTTGTCTACAGGTGATAGTAGACACCTGTAGTATGACCAGCCCCTGATTTAAGTTAAACGTTTATTTCTTTCTGTAAAATGAGTAGTCACACTCCAATTTATTCTTGTAAAAATCTTTATTTTTACATCGTTTTGCTTAAATTAAGACTCATATGTATTTTAAATAATCTATTTCTCCAAGCAATTGTAAAATTAAAAGAGAAAGATGCCATGATTCAGTAATACCTTAATGAATAGAAGTGTTCATATTTAATCATTAGCAAAGTGCTTTTTGGAATCCCTAAAATTATGTCTGAAAGGCCTATACCAAAATAATTAGCAGATGCACTAAATGTGAAATGACTAGGATTCCAGATGGAATACTACCTCTTAAATTTATAGAGAAATGTTTTGTGGAAGCAGCGTAATTACAGATATAGAGCATAACATCCTCCCAATTTTTAGGGAAATGGTCCTTAGCATATAATGAAAGCTTGAATATGTTCCTTTTCAAAAGAAACTGGAAATTATTATGCTTTCGAGTTAACTGCCATAGTTTTTGTATTTGAGGAGGGAATAATTGAAACAACAGTTCAGTAATAGTTGTATTATTGCAGTTTTTTAAATGCATGCTTATTAGCATGATTTGTCTTGATTTATTTAATGATATCATATAATCACAACAAGAATAACCAAATGTCAAAGCATGAGAGGCGCTTCTTCCTTAAAGAGGTGGCACAGCTCCAACTCTGGCGAGTCTGGTGCTGAAGCTGGGGGTGGGCTCCTTAGGGACTGAAAAGCCCGGAACCCTGGAAACAAAACAGAGCCACAGGAGACTAAAGCTACATCGTAAAAGAAGGGGAGTGAGTGGGAAAGAAGACTCCTTGGAGAAGGCTTTGGAGGTAATGTTCTTAGTACCAAGAGTCAGTTGTCTAAACACATGCCCTGAGGTGCTAGTTGAGAGGTTAGTTGGTCTAAGACTCCAGCTCAGAATAACCTTGATGTCAAACTATTTGCCATGAATCATGTTATCATGGAATTTAGCATATTAAAATAATTCTCACATTTCTTTCATATACTGAATTTTTCATTTCATTTATGACCTCTGTTTTCTTACATGCTTACTTATAAAAGGCTTCCCTTATAACTCAGTTGGTAAAGAAATCACTTGCAATGCAGGAGACCCCAGTTCAACCCCTGGGTCAGGAAGCTCCGCTGGAGAAGGGATAGCTACCCACTCCAGTATTCTGTCCTGGAGAATTCCATGGACTGTATAGTCCATGGGATTGCAAAGAGTCGGACCCAACTGAGCAACTTACACATTCACTTTCACTTTCATACCTTAAAAAGAGCAGCCATACGGTCATTCTCTAAAAATGGAAAAGAGATACTAAGAGTATGTCTTACATGACAGCTATGATTCCTCTCTTTTGCATCTTAGCCACCTATTTCTCGTACACAGTAATCTACACAATACAGATATATAGTCTCAAAAAAAAAAAAAAATCCCACTATCCTGAGATTGTCACGTACAAACATGAGCAGATATTTTGAGGCACTGATTAAAATTCCAAATGAGGCCAATGGATCTGATATCTACAATCTCTCTCTCTTTTTTTTTTTTTTTTTTTTTGCTTTTTTGTTGTTTATTTCCCAAATCACTATATCACTGCCAATACAGGTGAAGTTTTACTGTTTGAATGGGATCGAATGTTCATGAAGAATCATTGTTTTAATATTCTGTGAGCTTGTAAGTTTTAATAAGTGGGATACTCCAGAGAAAACAGGCAGTAGTATAAGGAACTAGGTTAGGATAAACTGGTGTGATTCCACAGAACATAAGGAGAGAAGAGGCAGGTGGGGGCAGGGTTGATAAGAATCTGTTTCTTTAATAGCAAACCACACCTCCAAGACTGTTGTGATACTTATGATTAGGCAAAAAAATAACCTCAGGGTAAAGATGACTGTGTAAAAAACTTAGTGGATTTATTTTTAAAAATTAAAATGAATAATTTCAGATACGTAAGGGGAAGATTTGCAAAACTTACAAAGAACATCATTCTTAATGGCAAGAAACTAGGTGCTTTTCCACTAAGACCAGGAACAAAGCAAGGAAGTCCCATCTTACCACTCCCTTTCAACATCATACAGTTAGTCCTAGCTAATGTGATGATAAAGCAAAGAAATAAAAGATATGCAGATTAGAGAAGAAAGATACAAAACTGCCTTTCTTTGAAGGTGACATGATCGTATAGAAAACCAAAATTTTCCTGAAACTAATCAGCAATTATATAACAGTGTTGCAAGATAAGTTATTATACAAAAGGCAATTGTCTCCCTATAGACCATAAATGAACAAGTGGAATTTGAAATTAAAACTCAAAAAATCATTTACATTAGTATCCTCCAAAATGAAATGCTAACAAACGTGTAAGATCTATATGACAAAAATCCATTACTACTTGCGGGAATGTGAAATGGTGCAGCCACTTTGAATGAACAAACCTATTCTCATTGCATGATCCAGCAGACGTGCTTCTTGATATTCACCCAAAAGAGTACATCCTCACAAAAACAAGCAGGCAAATGGAACTTTATTCATACTTGCTAAAATTTTGCAGCAACCAAGATGTCCTTTAGTAGGTGAACGGGTAAATAATTGCATACATCCAGGCATTCAAACACTCAGTGCTAAAAGATTATCAGCTATCAACCTAGGAAAAGCATGGAGAAACCTTAAAAGCATGTGATAAAGGGAAGGAAACCAGTCTGAAAAAGCTACATACTGTATGACTCCAACTATATGACATTCTGGGAAAGACAAACTCTGGGCACAGGAGAAACATCTGTAGTTGTTAAGGGAAAGAGATGACTAGGCAGAGCACAGAGGACTTTAGGGCGGTGAAACTATTCTGTATGATACTGCACATCACTGTGCACCATCAAAACCCAGAGAATATGGAACACCAAGTGTGAGCCCTGATGTAAGCCACGGACTCTGGGTGATAATGATGGATATAGGTTCACTGATTATAAAAAGTGTTCCCCTCAGACGTGTAATTTTGATAGAGGGGAAGAGCCTACGTGTATGTGGGTATGATGGGCATAGGGGGAATCTGAACCGTCCTCTCAATTTTGCTCTTAACCCAAAACTGCTCTAACTAATAAAATGCATTTTTTACTGGGCAAAAGACTTCAATAGATATTTCTTCAAAGAAGGTAAAAAAAAAAAAAAAGCTAATAAACACATGAAAAGATGCCCAGCAGCATTAATCACTGGTGAAATGCAAATCAGAATCACAAGACACCAACCACTTCACACCTTCCAGAATAAAACATAACAAAGCAAAAAAAAAAAAAAAAAAAAAGGAAAAAATGTGTTGGTAAGGATGTGAAGAAGTTGGAA